>NC_086332.1:78654154-78859164 GCF_032445375.1 Bacillus rossius redtenbacheri
GCCACCATTGTGCATAGTAAATTTTCAGGGGAAGATAAAAAAAATTTAATCCAGTAAATGTTTTGAGAGACCTTATTTCATTCAAAGATCACTTATAGTAACAGTATTTTAAAGAACTTATACAGTATTTTTCGGAGCAACAAGTTTTTTTTTTATTAGTGTGTAGGTAAACGTCGGACCAAGTAAAGCTAGCCAGAGGTCTGAACTGTTACAACTTAGCTCATTCCTGCCCCACCGAAGAGTGAAAGAACTACTGCATTATGATGCATGCGTGTTCACAGTAAGGGAATACACAGTGTTCAAAACAAACATTCAATGCAGCTACTGGAAGGAAATTTTTAAATAAAACTGTTCCTGTATGAAACATAATAATTGAGATTGTTAGTATTTTATTCATGACAACACCACCATACTGAATTAATGTCAAGTATGACACTCCATAAAATTTAAAAAAATGCAATGAAGCAAACACTTCCTTTCTGAACTAAACTTAGGTATAAGAATAAGAGAATAACCTATGGCAGAAGACACTAATTCAATAAAAGCTATCCTCATTTTGATACTGCTAACTTTTTTGTGTGTTCACATAAGTACATATGTGTGGGTGTGTGCATAAGTTTACATACATACATGTTCACTTATGTGTATTCTTATCTGAACATGTGTGCACATAAATACAAATGTTTGTAAACCTCATCTAAGAACAGTTAAACGTAATTTGTACAGTCTTACCTGGGACCAAAGTCAATCTGGACAATGGAAAATATGGATAATCTGGATAATGTGGCTAATAAGCAAAAAATATAAATCCTTAAATAAGAAACCTTACCTTTTGTTACGATAAAAACTAAGTAAAGGTAACAAAAATAGATAATTTACATGACCATTTTAAAATCATAAACAACCTTTTTTTCTGAGTATATTACTCTGTTGAACGTCATCAGATAAAAATTAAGGAATCGGAATCGGATTCGAAGAATCGACCCTTTAATTTAAGAATAGAAAATGGAATCGGAATCGGTATATTTTAGGAATCGGCCCAACACTACTTTTAATTAGGTTCTTGCTAATGTAGTTAAAAAATTGTATGCAAACATTAAATAAAATTTCCTCTAATCTGATCCGTATTATCTGGAGAACCGAATTAACGAGGGCCAGATAAACAAGGTTTTACTGTATACAGATGTAAAAACTAGCCAAGTTATGTAAAAGGATAACATTTACCATTTTTCAAGTGCATAATTTCTATAGGGGGGGAGGATACATACTTGGAAGCAGGTACCTACCCCAACTGAATATAATCAAAAATTTTAATCTTTATTCTAGTGCAGGCTTATACCTGTCGTTGTGAATCGTTGAAATATGCTGGGACCGTGACCACTGCATTTTTGACTGGTGTGCTGAGGTAGCTCTCTGCTGTTTCCTTCATTTTAATCAACACAAATGCTCCAATCTGGCTAGGAGAATACATCTTGCCATCTGAACCCTGCACCCATGCATCGCCATTGGATGCTTTCACTATCTTGTATGATACAGTTTGCCTGGGAAGAAATTAAACACAAAATTAAAGTTACAAAATACTACAAATCTGAAACTAAACTAGAAAAAAAAACACTGAACAATCAAAATCCAATCAGACAAGGATATACGTACCATACCTACTGATAATACATCTTCTGTAATTTCAAAAAGATATATTTTTGTATAAAGTATATTATTACACTGTGTCTAGCAGATTGAGCTAACAACATTTCTGAACAATTTCTGCACATTCTTGTACACTTCTAAAAAAATTCCCATACAAAAATTTTGCACTTTGGTCAGTTAACAGAAATTGAACTGTAGTGATTTCCAAGTTTAAACCATTTTATTTTTAACTTGCAAAGATATGGAAAAGATTTACCAAATCCACATATATATGCATACATACCTGTGACTATTTTAAATGAAAGCTTTTGATTGAAAACCTGTCAGTGGTAACAAAAATTTACTACTCCCGTTAAAATTTAATTACAGTACTAACATACAGTGTAAACTCCATTTAACGCCACTCGTTTTAACGACAAACTCCATAAAATGTTGAAATTACTTGACTGGTTGGTTTACCTTGTTATCCATACAATGACACACTATGTAGCATCACACCCACTCTAAATAATGACAACAATATGTCATTATTAGAGGCACGATTATATGGTAATGCGCGATAAAACGAAATAACACCGAAAATCGCTTGAAAACACGAAATAAAACGAAATTGTGCGAAATC
This sequence comes from Bacillus rossius redtenbacheri, assembly GCF_032445375.1. Lineage (NCBI taxonomy): Eukaryota > Metazoa > Arthropoda > Insecta > Phasmatodea > Bacillidae > Bacillus > Bacillus rossius. The sequence continues at coordinate 78,656,424 of NC_086332.1, forward strand.
CTCGATATGTCACGAAATTTCGTCTATCCTGATTAATACGTTTTTCTTTCCATTCTGTAATGACAATTCACTATCTTCAGCACAATCAAATATTTCTGACAGTAACTAGCAGCCATATATATTATATGCGACGGTGATTCATTATAGATATTAAAATGAAGTCTCGGAATTAACGTAATATTTTCTTTAAACTGTAATCTTGTGTACCATAATAATTTAAGATGTTGATAACTTTGATACAATGGCCGCCGTTCACTTTCTGTAAATACAAAAATAACAAACGTCTAAAATATGTTTTTCTAAGATTACGTTTTTAATCATTAAAATATTACACACTAAAGCGCATTGCTTTTACTGTTTATTTAAAATAAAGTACGTAGGGTACAAAAATAAAATTAACCCTGCTTAACGTAACAATTGTAAATAATAAATAGTACACATTTATGTCGGTATTAATTTTCACGTACGTATGTTGGTATTCGGTATGCGTTTGTATTCGCATCTATTCTCCATTGTTTTGATCTTTCCAGCACGGCAAGTTTTTGCGTATTAAGAGGTTAAATTCTTCCTATGTGATTAAAAATTTTTGACAATGCCTAAAACGAAGGTTTCTGCCAGTAACCGATCAAAAGAATTTTCCAGCGAAGGATTTTATTTCAGTGATAAAATTTTAATGTGCAAATTCTGTAACTGTAGGCTAGACTACGAGAGACGCGATACGCTTGTGAAACATGTCGCGAGTGAGAAACATAAGCGTTTGAGGCAAAACTCATCTGTTAAACGACATCCTTGTCTAAGAGTCTTTAATGCCATTAATTTGCTGTTTAACCCAAGAAATGTGAGTAGGGTTAGCATAGAAGATGTAAACCTACAGAAGTCTCTGCATAACTTGCCTTCTGTTTCCCATCTTCTCATTGATACATTCATACATGGCTATGTTGCTTTCAAAAAAATAATTGAGGATGAACTTTCAATGCCAGAAACAAGCCAAATTGATGTTGCAAAGGTACTTTGCTCCCTTAAAGGACTCTACAGTGAATTTGCTCAAGCCAGTTTAAGGGCAATCTGGTTCCCAACATCAAATGTTGATGCAGAACGTTCATTTTCCAGGTACTCACTGGTAGTTAGTGACAGAAGACAACATCTCACGCCAGAAAATGCGGAAAATTTAACTATGATAGCATTTCAATAAAACTGTCTTAATAGTAACTTTGGAAGTGCTTAATTGTGTAATTTTGTAGTGTATGTGATTGTAATTAAGTCGTTAAATTTTTAGTAGTTATTTAAAAGTTTGAATTTATGAATTTGCAAATGAACTTAATTATCAATGAATTTGCAAATGAACTTAATTGTAATTAGATCATGAGGTTTTAGTGTTTATTAATATTTGTTTTAATAAATTTGCATGTCGTACAGAAAAGAAGAAAATCTTGCCGTGGGTATTTTGAGCAAAAAAATAAAACCATATAAAACCGAAATCTTTATTTCTTTACACCGAAATTTGTCTTAAAATAACACCACAAAATCTTGACTAGTCATTATTAAGCAATAAACAGTACTTTTTAAGTTGTCGAAATTAATAAGAACTGCAGCTGTGTACGTTCTTTTGTTTGTTATTTCGTTGCTTTATTGTCTAGCACGTACATAAGATTTTAAGAATTTGTTATTTTGTTTGTTGTGATTACCTTGGACGTGTTTACCTCAACTGCTAGACTGTCGTTAGGTTGTTATGCATTGTCTACACGTTATATTCTTATTTGCTTAAAAAATTTCAGTGGCAAGTAAGAGAAAATCTTTGTGTATTGACAAAAAAGTATAATTAATACGTGCAATAGAGGCAGGAGAAAAGATAAGTGATGTTGGAGAAACCTAAATACAAAAATTTGGATCAAGCTATGTATCATGGTTTCACAGACAGCACCAGTATAATATGTCAGTCTCGGGGCCGATCGTGAAAGCTAAGGCAGAGAAGTTTTCTAAAGAACTTGACTTAACGGCTTTCAAAGCATCAGAAGGATGGCTCGGAAAGTTCCAGCAATGTCACCATATTAACTATGGTAAATTTAATGGAGAAGCACAAAGTGTTGATGCAAATGTTACTCATGACTGGATTAATAGTGTGTGGCCAAAATTTGAAGAAAAGTATGCTCCACATGACATTTTTAATGCTGATTAAGCTGAATTTTCTTTAAGTTGGCCCCCGATAAAACTTTTAAATTTAAAGGAGAAAAATGATTGGTAGGAAAACTCTCCAAAGAGCATATCACATTGCTTCTCTGCTAACATGAATGGCACATGAAATTTAAAGGAGAAAAGTGAGTGGAAGGAAAACTCTCCAAAGAGCATATCACAGTGCTTCTCTGCTAACCTGAATGGCACAGAAAAAATAAAGCTGGTGGTAATAGGCAAATCAAAAAATCAGCTGTGTTCTAAGTACATTAAACAGTTGCCAGTCATCTATACAGCTAATAAATCAGCCTGGATAAGAAGTCAACTTTTTGAAGAAGTGCGAAGGTAGAATGCAGAATTAAAGGGACAAAAAATCTTGCTTCTTATTGACAACTGCCCTGCTCACCCTCTTATGTCTAACCTTCAAAACATAGAGTTGGCATTTTTTCCACCAAATATGACTAGTGTTTTTACAACCAATAGATCAAAAAACTATTAAAAAGTCTCAAGGGTCACTACAGAAAGAACTATTGATGGAGCTGGTCAAATCTGAGGGTAAAACATATATTTATATGTTACATGCAGCAACAACTATACAGAACTCTTTCTGTCATGCTGGACTTTGTACCAGTTCTGAAGAAACAGGACCAGAGTTTGAAAGTGACGATGACCTTACATTAACTGAGTGGGTTTAACAGTTCAACAGTTCAACATGCCACAAAATTTCACTGAAAATTTACAAACCCACATAGAAGTAGATGACAGCCTGGCTACAACAGCTTCACTTACAGATGAAGAAATTCTGGATTTGGTGAGAAAAACTAAGGAACAACAAGGGGATGAAGAAGATGAAACGGATGATCCTGAGCCTCCACCAAGCATTATACAAGCACTCGATGCAGCGAACTTACTAGAAAAATAGTTTTTGTATAACCAAATTGATCCCACAGAATTCCAAGATATGAATAAAATACATAATATACAATACAATTGAAATACTGGAACAGTAAAAAATGCCAGACGAAGATAACAGACTATATGCAATAACCATTGTTATTTGTATCAATATTAATGCTTTCTGTTTGTAAATTTTATACTTTATTAGTAAAGACATATTATAATAGTAAAATAATATTGATTTTTCTTCTTTCCATTTAATGACAACTCTCAGTAACGCCATAAAATGTGAGTCCCTTAAGTGTCACAATATAGAGTTTACACTGCATGCCTAAATAAATTTTAAATACATTTAAATAAAATACATATCAGAATATAATTTTAAGATTGACAATACTTAAATTAAAATACAATGTAAAAAAGCTCACTATCCATATTATTTACATAACAGGGCTTGGAATTAATATAATGTTATTCATTTAGGGCAAGTAAATTCTAATAAATTTAATAAAGTATAAACTTAACATTTTCTATTATTAGAAAGATTATTTACCTGTTAACTAATCTCATACAGATATGCACTAAATATGTGTGTGCCATGATTTGCCACTAGCACATCATGGTAAGCACAAGTAAACACGGCCTGAAAGATTCTGGTTTTCCTCACCAGAGCTGCTGCTGGCATGCGGGATGGCAAAATATTAACATTGCATGAAAACTCGGGCGTCTGAGATAAAGAGCAAAATATTGTTTGTTGATAAGTCACATTAATTGGTGCATTCTATTTAATGGTACATTAGTACCATTGCAATTGTGCGTGCACAGATATAAAAATTCACATAAATAAAAAAAGTTCCACTTCAAATCATGCCGTAATTCAGTGGTGGCGTTACTTTAAAACTGCACATACTGAACAGTGTTACTTCAAGAGGGCTGGTGTAAAAGAAATCAATAAGTAACAATGATGATACTCATGTTTAACCCCTGCTTCAACACCCACGCCACATAAAAGAATACATCCTTCAGAAAAACATGATCAACTACCAAGCACTGATTAGGTAAATAACAGAGTGAATGACTTGAGAAGACCAGAGAGGAATAACAGAGCGAAATAAAATAAACTTAACGCCAACAAACTCTTATCTTCTTTCCTTTAACTTCCCTGGCCCAAAAAGTACAGACCGACTGCTTTAAAGGCTAATAATTATCAGTACATAGTCGGACTTCTGATAAAGCATGACATAATTCTTATTGGGCCCTTCCAAGGCTTCAGAATTACTGATAAAGATTTAAATGTGAAAATACATTGGAAAACCACAACAGGGAAAAAAAATATTTTTCAATCCTAAGCTAAAATCCTATTCAATTCCTGTTTTTTCCTCTGCTTGTGAAACTAATACACAATTGCTGAATTTCCCGGTTAATAGACACCCTGTATTACTTTAATCTCTACCAGTTTTAAGAAAAGAATGATGGAAAAGGATTATCTCAATTCGTGATGAAATGGTAATTATATTTATTTTATTTGTTTTATTTACTTAAACATTACTCATGCTTTCTCAATCATTAACTTTGTAGATAAGTTTTATTATTTTATAATTTTTGACCCTTTGATTTTGCTTCTGTTTCCATTTCTTGAGCATGCATTCAACTGTAACAAGGCAAGAAATTAATTATAATACTCACATGTCCTTCTTCACTTCAGGATCCGTAAACTTCCTCCCTATGAGACGTTTGGTTGCGTAAAATGTATTTGCAGAATTAGTAACAGCCTGCCGTTTTGCAGGCATTCCAACCAACCTCTCGCCATCTGCACAAACAAATCAATTTCATATATAGCCAAATATACAACACTGAAACACTCCATTTGTACATGCAAAAGCAGTATTAACAAAATTATTCCAGAAAAACTTCTCTTAGACTGCAGCATTCAGTGTATTTGTAATGCATAATTCTGCAATTATTAGTGTTCACCATTATAAACTAAGCACAATGTTGGTTGGCAACACTGCACAACATTTACTTTGTTACCAACTGCTGCACTAACAAAACCTACCCAAATTAAAACTGAGTTCTATTTTAAATTAAGTCAAGATTTTTTGTAAAAGGCCAACCTAGTCAGGAGTGTGTTTTTGTTAGTAAGGCTAGATGATAATGTCGACGCTCGCTGGTTCTTCTAGTACGGTATCCCCTTTATGCCAAAGGCTCTGAACTGGAACGTAGTTGTCTTGCATAGGATAACATTAGATGGTGGAGAAATGAAGCTAAAGATATATAAACAAGTCCCTTGAGTGTTTTCAAAAATATGTAACAAACATTTTGTGTCTAAATTATTCTGAAAACAAATCTTTTAGCCTTTTCATTCTTATAAAAATAAAGTTTAAAAACTAAATATGAAAATAGGACTACTTATATGCCCTCAGTGATTTCTTAAATGCATTTCGTAAACACACCATTGGGATATCTTGAGCAAGTTTTAAATTGTGTGGTTTCTTCTGAAGCACTGCACAACGTGTGTGCCCAGATGGACGAGCTCTTAAGTAAAAACAGGACTTAATATTAAAATATTTTGGCACAAGAAAAGGGGCGTTGAGTGGTACAGTTACCTCAAATCTCAAGAATTACTGAATCTGCAGAATGTATACAAAATAATGAGTATCAGGATATTCAGTGTAGACACCTTACAACATTTTAAAAACATACTTAAACACACACTAACTAACCTTTTGTAAAAGCAACAACCGAAGGTGTAGTTCGGGAGCCTTCTGCATTCTCTATAACTTTTGCCTGCTTGCCTTCCATGACGGCAACGCAAGAGTTGGTCGTACCAAGGTCGATGCCGATGACTGCACCCTTGACTCCTTCAGACCTGCACCAAACACCACGGCATTTAACCGCACGCTGTTGCTTCTGCAAACTACGCAACCGAGCACTAGACAACTGCCAAAAAATACTTACTTGTAACGTGCCTGATGACAATTTTGGTGTCCCAAACACACTGCAGGAAACCCATTCTGGAATGAAAAAGAAATTAAAAAATTAATTAAAGTTACTAATAACCTAATACAACACTGGTGCTCCCAGTTAATACTGTGCAGCTTAACCAAAGTATTTGTCCATAACCAATAAGGCAAGCAGTTTCAGTGCTATCACACCTGCTGGATCTACAGCAGAATATTGCATCATGTGCACTCACAAAAATATTTTTATGTGTTAAACCACAACCAAATCAATAAAAATAAATTTATAGAAAAATAACAATGAATTAGAGCTTAACATCTTATTGGCATTGGAGTCATTATAGACAACGGGTGACAAGAAGAAAATGTAGCATTGATGGAATAAATGGATTGTGTGGGTTGGGGGTACAGGTAGCATCCTAAAAACAACACACTACTGGGTCATGGTAAATATGCCACGTTTCACACTTGCAATAAATATGGTTGACCCTTCCAAGAAAACTGAACCCAAATAATCCTTAGTGTGTCTAGTCCAACAACTCAGCCACTGTGACTGCTTCAATGAACGAGTCTTGTGTGTTTTTAAAAGTAAATATTTTTATCAACAGTTAAAATATAAACTATAAAACTATCCTGCCCCCCTCCCCCCCGCAAGTTTCTCCCTTTCTTTTACCTATCAATTTTTCTAATTATTAAAATCATGATTAAAACCTCTTAACCATATTTATCTTCATTGTTTAATCTAGGATGAAAGAATTACTAAGACATTGGGGTCAACTTTATGGAAAAAGTAATTAAACATGACATATGATGCAAACCAGATATATCATGCAGCCAAAGATACAGGCTAACGAATTAATACAAAATATTTTGTCAAAAATGACATACACAATATAAAATTATGCATTCTGAATATTTGAATACAAGTGCATGCCCATGCCTACTAATATAAGCAGTTTTCAATTATTTCTTAAAAGTTTTCTTTTAGTCAATAAAACATTTCTTAAACTAACAAATTTTTCACTAACTGTTTCAAATTCCACTTTTAAAAGAAAATTTTATGGTGAGTTATCCTGCCTGTCATCACTTCTTTGATGGCAATGGAAGATAAGACATTTTAAATAATTTGTTAATTTAGAACCTACTCTAAATTATTATTTGATGTTGCCTAAATGGTTTCAATGAATTTTAATCCTTTCAATACAAAATACACACAACTGCCCTGCTGCACATGTATTGAAATGAAATGTAACTTCCAAACAAAAATAAAATGGTTTCCAGCAAAATAATTTAAATTTAAAAACTACGTACAGTTCTATATTTGACATGGGAAGCTTACATTATATGTTAAGATAATAATGTAAAACATAAGATATTGCTGCATATACATATTTTTGCTGTTTGAATCAATATTAAATTGAAGCATGCTGATGTTGGCCACAAGCCTGGTAGCAAGCAGTCCATCCTTCAGCTTTCTCCCGAGCTGTACCATGTTCCTTGGTAAAACATACTCTTTTCTAAATAATTCCATTCTCTGAACTTTTTATGACCAGCGAGGTTGTTTATCCCCCTTCCGTTCTTCTTCTCTCTGTAATACAGTTTCCAGTGTAATCTTTCTTGTATCTAGATTTACCATTTTCTACCCCTGTGACACAGCTTACCCCGGCCTACCACTCCACTGATAATGATAAACAACCTCTCTATTACTATCTACTTTTTAGCATCTCCCACCCTATTTCCTTCATTTTCTCCGACAGGCTAAATTATGCTATCGCTTTTCATCCTATCTCCATTTTCCTTCACATCCCATTCACCCACCTAGCTCCTCTCGAACAATGCTGTACGTATTCAGATCCCACATTGCTGCAGCATGGGACTTACCACTGTGAGTACACCTTCCTACTCCGGTCAGCACTCCTCAGGTCTGTCTGTTGTTCTTCACTGTTTTCCCCACCAACTCCCCCAACTCCAGGTTTCCTTGGAGAACTATCCCAAAGCCCTTGTGACTTTTGACCTCTCCCATTTATTCTCCCATCCAGCGATAGGTCACCTAACATTAACTCACTTCTTCTTTGAAAACCTAACAACTTTCGTCTTGTCCACATTTATCATATTATTCCTTTCCACCCGATCTCATCTATTCAATACTTCCTACAAGCCTCCCACCTTTGCTTTTCTGTATACCAAACAGTCATCCACAAAAAAGATGGATGTCCCATTTCTGTCTAATCCCAAAACATCGACATGATGGTAAACAGCAGTGGGTGCATTACAATGACCTGCGACACACAAAGCTCTCTACACATCCCGGGTACCAGGTCGCCATGACAACTAACTTTTCCTTGCTGGAAACTAAAATCTTCCAAGATTCCAAGATATAAATAAACATTGGTTTTTTTTAAACATCAGCCAATTCTGTTACAAAATCTTGTTGGAACATAAATTAATGTGTCCAAGAAACTAGGAAGGCAATGAAATCAAAATAAGTTAACTATAATTACTATAATTGTACCATGTGGCCATATAGGTACCATTTAGAATGTTTACCACATGGTTATTTATTTAATATGCTAATATAGTACCAGTTTTTAATGAAAAATATACTTTGAAAGCCCCTGGCAATTTATTTTAGGACGTTTTTCAATATACTGATGATTCTGAGCTAATGCATGTTGATTTTTGCTAATATTAGCTTGTACACCAATCCATCACTTAGCATCTTCAAATTGCATGAATTCATTTAGCAATATGTTAATTTTACTGTCCCAGTCTCGAATAGCATATCTGTATATTCGCCCGACAAAAAAAAAAGTCAGGCATGACATAACACAGTATGCTTCAGCTCGGTAAACAACATATGTGCAGTGTCATACAGTTTGTTATACCAGGGGGGAAGAGATAGACACGCAGGTCTGACAACACTATAAGCTGTTGTACAAACATCAGCTATGAAAAGTTCAGTTGTGGCTATGGAGTGTAAAGGAACAAATGTTTTTATGTCCGCGTGTATGCCGCCGGGCCATGATGAACTTCAGTCTAGCCAGTGGCAGTGAACTGATTGCACAAACACAAGCAAAATCTGCCCATTCGTTTGCCAGTAACTGCATGTGCACAAGCACCTGCAGTTGGAATCATAGTGGAATGATGGCATCCATGAGCGTAATGCAGTGTTAAAGTATTTGAGACAAAACTAGAAGTATTATGGCCTGCAGAATGTCATGAAGGCCACACATTTAATGTTGGTCGCACTTTTGTTTTAAGCAAGTTAACTGTGCACACAATCGTAATAAATAAGGACTCTAACAAAAGTTTATATAAGTCTGATGCAGTTGGTTGTATTAGCAGGAACATATTTGACATTACATACTGTAACTAAAAAGTAAGATGATTCAAATGGAAAAGGTTGTTAAATGAATGGTGCAATGGAAAAAAACCAAGGGCCTGACACGACTGGTGTGAACCAAGCGGTGATATGTGAATAAGAACTTTAATTTTTGAAATATTAAAATGTAAATATTTAGACAGTAATATCTGTTTCACGGCCAGTAAGGGATAGTTTGGAAAGTTCGTGGAAAGGTACGCGACATGAGTTGAAGTTCACACCCCGACAGGCAAGCCAACCAGCCGATTGACAATAAGTATATAACCACTTATCTCCCGTTACACAGTGTCATATTTGTCATACGAAGAATTTGATAGTAGGTTTATAAAGATAAATGGTGTGAAATATATATAGTTGAGTGTTATTCTACAAATTATTATTATTATTATGTAAAGAATATTTCCCTACACATTTTGGAACAAATTAAGTTAGCCTTGCTAATTTTTGGAAACGAATTCTTCAGAATACACGATACTGAATAACACAAAGATTTTTAGGAATGCATTAGTCGTGCTAAGTGAGGGATTGGTTTATAATGTACTAAGTGATTCATGAAGGTTAGTACATGTAGTTAAAAAAATATTTTAACATGTTATTATGTTCCAAAAAATACAATAATATATATTGATAGTAGCTTACAAAAATGGTAAAAACTTAAACAGAAATAAATTCATGCTTTTGTAACTGAATAAATAATTTATTATACTTGTCTTATAATTTTTGCTAGGATTACATTTATTTATTGAAAAAATTCAATGTTAATGGCTAATAACATTTATAGTCCAACTTACTCTAGTAAACCATATAGGCAATTGAAATATGAAATGTCGCACTGTGAGCTTGCAACTTTTATGTACTTCTATTGCCCATATGGTATACTTGAATTTGGATGGGTTCAATGTTTGAATCATTTACCAACCAAAAATTTAATTTTTTTTAGATTAATAAATATTGAAATAAAAGGATAGACTAAAATTAGTATTTTTTTTTACATCCCATTCGTATCACGCAAATTTATGGCAATTTACTTTATGATTCTACCTTTTTTCTCATAGTTACAATGGGTATGTATCCTAGGTGCATTTATTCTACCTTATAAAAAGTTAAAAATTGTTTTGTTCAATTATTTATTAATACCAGACAAATAAAGTGTGAAAATGAATGTACAAGTTATAAAGGCAATATTTACACTTTATAGAAAGTAAATATTTAATTTCCTGTAATATTTATTTAGTTTCTTGATATTTCATTTCTTATGTTTATTTGGACTCTATGATCAACCCAGACTGTAAATTTCTTTCGTTATCGTTTGTCTATGTATTACTCTATGTTTATTTTTAAATATTGTCAAAATTAGTATAGCAGTAGTATTTTCAATTAACGATTAATTTAAAAATGAACACGTCAGAAATGGTTAGTAATTTTATTGTCTTTTGTTTAAAAAACAAACCAAAGAAAATTGTTTATTAGTGACGGAAAAAAATTCTTTTAGAACGAATAGAGACTTGATCAAGACAGCAGCTAAAACGCAACGCATTTTGAAATTGATATATAATTTAATACATTTATTCGAAGATTGGAAAAAAACCGCTACTGCAAATATTAGTTGAGTTTGTATGAAATCGTAGTAAATCCGTATTCAAGAGACCGCCAAATTCATTTGATATTCTATGACTACTATGAAGATTGAATACCATTTGTAATACGAAGAAAGAAGTATCCTGTCGAAATGAGAAGTCACAGTTCGAGCCCGGGAAGGATGAACGTCGCGCAGTCCAGTCCTGTCGCAGCACATATTAGGAAGAACGGAGGTGTTACAGCCGCACGCTAGAGGACGGAGAAGCAACACAACTACCGCTGTCATTGACGTGTTGAACCAAGGAGTCTCCGAGAGCCTACACGTCTCGTGGGTATCCTGCATCAAGGTTTAGTTCCTTACCCCCCCATCAACTGAAGACTCGCTGTATAGAAGTCCCTGAACTAATTTCAGTTTAAGCGAAACGAACATTGTTTTGACCGATCTAGACTCTGTAATATTATAATGAATATCCTCTGTAAAGAAAACATTCTTAACTTGTTCATTTTTAGATTTAGAATCAACTCCCAGAATCGCAATCCGATCATGATAGAATGACTCAGTACAGATGGAATTTGGTAGTGTAATAATGTGTTATAATCATTTGCTGACAAGTACTGCTTGAACGTATCAGTGGTCCACGCTCTACAGGACTGATTTTAGTTAAGAATTGATAACTTACTAATTTTACCTTATATTTTAATGGGTGACTTTAATTGTACGAAATACTTTAAATTACACTTAAATATTTAACATTTGATAGTGAAAACAACTCACCCAAGTGTTAATAGAATTGTTGGATGCTTGAAGTTGATAGTCATATCAAATTCTATCTGTAGCTTAGAATAAGGTAGTTTAAGGTAAATCTTCATGTTAAGTGTTGTTTTATATATATGTCAAAGTGTATTTTCACCATCATAACACGCACTACACATGAATATAGACAGTTCATTGGGATTTTGATTACACTTTATTCCAAGGTATAAAGTTACAATATTATTATTTAACGTACCTTTGAAACACCTTACATTGACTTTTACACTCAAGTATCGTAACACAATTCGGTAAATATGTAGTTGAGCGGGATTTGCGAAAAAAAAATATGTTAAAAATCCGAAAATACTTTTATTATATGCTCTTTACCTTCCTCTTTTCATTAAAAGCGGCAGAGATAAGAAATTCCAAATACTTTAGGAGATATTGAATTTTTAAATTTCAACATTGTAGTTCAGCGGTATTTGCAAAAAAAATGTTAAAAATCCGAAAATACCTTTATTATATGCTCTTCAAATTCCTCTTTTCATTAAAAGCGGTGGAGATAAGAAATTCCAAATACTTTAGGAGATATTGCCGTTCTTATTTTGCTATACAAGACCTGTGTAATCGTTCGACCGACGCAATTTTTTTTATTGCCATGTGTTTGTGAATGCCTTACTAATGAAAATGGTCAATTAGGTCAGGTCAGTTACATTATAAATACTTTGAATCTAAGCGTACATTAAAAATAATATGAATTAATTTCAATGGTTCTTTAGTTTTAAAGTATTTATAATGTAACTGACCTGACCTAACAAACCGGGACAAAGGATGAACAGTAACACCTCACGTAAAATTTTTTTGTTACTTATTACTTGCACAACAATAGAAACCAAATAACAAATAAGACTTTAAAATTAGAAACGTTAAAAACTCGCCTAAGTTGGAGGCGGTAATTAAACACTGTTTTAAACAATAAATTAACTAAATAATCACGTATTGGTTCATTTGAATTCTGGCCTATCACGAACAATCACGTGACATCATTATCCAATAAAAAAAAATTGATATTCGTAAACAAGAAACAATGGACCACGCCACATGAATGCACTGGTATTATGATGAAATTTAAAAATTCGATATCTCCTAAAGTATTTGGAATTTCTTATCTCTGCCGCTTTTAATGAAAAGAGGAAGTTGAATAGCATATAATAAAGGTATTTTCGGATTTTTAACTTTTTTTTCCACAAATACTGCTGAACTACATATGATGATATTTAAAAATTCGATATCTCCTAAAGTATTTGAAATTTCTTACCTCCGCCGCTTTTAATGAAAAGAGGACGTTGAAGAGCATATAATAAAGGTATTTTCGGATTTTTAACATTTTTTTTTTCACAAATCCCGCTCAACTACATATTTACCCACAATTCTTGATACTGAGAGAGTTCGGCTAGATTTGAGGAAATTATTAAATAAATTAGATAATTTCATTTTTGACACTAGCTGGCTCCACAAAGTCTTTAAATTTCTTAAATGATTTACAATTTTTTCAATTAAATAATTTTGTTTCAGCGACAAAATTTGCTGTGGTTGTAAAACTTCAATCAATTAAAGCATCCATGCTTTCATGTTCTAACTTAAATACTTTCTTCATTATTTAGAATTAAAATGTTTTTCAGCCCCAAATTCAAAGACATACACCAGCCTTGGAGAGTACCATAAGTTGTATAGATGTTTTCAACAAATGTAGTGATAAAACTGCATCCAAAATTTGTCAGTCAAATTCAGACTCACTCTGTATATGTATATGAATGATTAATAAGTGAAGATATGCACTTTATATAAGTTTATAACTCAGTCTAAACTCTAAAGTATAACCAATGCAATATGACAAAACATCAAAGAATCAAAATTGTAGATCTTTGCTAACTATATAGACATGCTAAGTTTGAAAACTAAAGATTTACATTAAGTGTGAAAAATTTCTGATACATATTAAGATATTAACTTTATAAGATATAAATATAATGTTTTCACACCTGTAGGACAACAATTTTGAGATAAATATTTGCATAATAAATGGCCAAAGGCGGTAAATTTGATGGTTACAACTGCAATATAAGTATGGGAAAACATAAAATAATGTGTGAACATTTGCACTAAATCTAAGTTTCAACTCAACATAATGTTTTTAAACCAATGGAGACACGACAAAACAGCATGGGACTAAAATTCTAGATATTTTCAATGTGAATAAACTGACAGAGTTTAAAGACTGCAACTGTCCGGTAGCCTAAGTGTAGAAAATGATTGCAATGTTACATTGTGGAGGGGGCGGGCTAAATTTTCCCTTGATCTAAAAATGTGGCAGTGTTCATTTGAGGTGTAACCAATGGAGATATGACAAAAGTTACAGGAACAAAATTGTAGACCTTGCCACATCCAAAACAATAGTGTTAGTATTTTCATAGGTCAAACAGTTTGACCTCCAAAGAAATGTTGTCACTTAAAGGTTAATAAAAATTTCAGATTTATTTTCAGAAGTTAAAAAGTAAAACTTTACCATTTTTTTGCGATTTTACCATTAGCTTCCAGCTCCTCTGTAAGTGGGTTAGAATTTGAATAGTTGAGTGAATGAATGAGTATTGCAAGTGAGTTGTATACAGGATTTGATAACCTATAAAACATTTTCAAAATGATGATACTTTAAAAAGTATAATATACGTTTGCTTGCAAACTTCACTTTCAGTTCGAAAATCCTTGTGATATAATTTCCAGGGGGACATGTACATAAAATTATAAACTTCAAGCAAATTCAGACACAGCTTAAGTTGAATACAACAAATTTTCTTGTGCTTTAAAGTTAAAATTATTGCAACATCAATAAAGGACAGCCATTTGCACAAAAAAATAGTCACTTATTTGAACTATGGCAGAATTTATAAATTAAACAAGAAATGCAAGATGCAAAAAATCAACACATGCATTGGCAAAATTTCAATTTCTTGCACTTCCAATTGTGTTTCAGCCTTCCACATTGAAAGCTAAGTAAACCTAAAACTTTTACAGATACACATAACATTTGCATACAAGACCAAATTGTTTTATACTAAATACATTACAATTTTATTCAAACTTTCGCATGGTGAAATATTTCAATCAAATTATTGACAGTTTCATAATTATTTTTTCATGATAAGAATGAATGATCCTAACAAGCCCAGAGAAACAGTTTGTTACTAGTGTTAGAATTTAAAGTTATAGTGTTGGTGAAATCTAGCAACTTTCGTACTTAATAAATGACAGTCATTTTCCTGCGCTTAGGCCCGTTCCACAATGACACGGAAACGAAGACGGATTTCACGGAACAGAGCTTCTACAATAGCACGCAAACGGAGACGGACCTACTCAGCAGTGCTGAAGACTTCCGTTTACGTTACTCCGTTAGACCAATAGGAGCACGTTATTTATTCACTGCAGTTGTCAAGCTACAGTTGCGCGGTCATGTTAATTAAGATATTAGTTTTGACTAATGTTGGTTTCCGTATTTCTCAACTACTTTTTTTTTTATGCGTAAACAAAAAAACAAGATTTGTTTTGAAATTTGAATTGTGCACGTGGGTTTCATCATGACGAATTTTGATGAACTTTTAATTCTCATGGTTAAAGATATACCTGCTATATATGACAAGACGGAGAAGGACTACTTTACTACCGCCACAACGCAAATAAAAAAAAAATAACAAATCGACTTACATTACCAAGTTAACAACCATACATTTCGATTTAACAGGTAGTTCACTTGACACTCATAGTTTTCAGTTACGTCACGCTCGCTCTTTCTTATTGGCCAAGATTTCTTACGGGTCCGTGTATTGTAGAACGAGAAAAATACGGACGGAACGGAACAATACTCCGTTTTCGTCTCCGTTTCCGTCTGTTCCGTTTCCGTGTCATTGTGGAATAGGCCTTATTGTATGTTAAGACTTTGCGTATCTTGTGTAGTTTATAAACCCAGCCTTCGTTATTGTGATTGCATCACTCCGATTTCCAACAGACCACGTGATTCCAAAATAGATAACCTAACTGTAAATTCAAATGTAATGCTACGATTAAATAATCAAACTAAAATCATAACTACAATCATAACTTAATAACATTTGAAAAACGTTTTAATAAATTAGAAATACCGGAATTTAAAATTAAGAAGCACTTAAAGCAAAATGCCGGCTTCTTGTTTAACAAGGATTTATGTACGATTACTTTGAGAAGAAACTTTAACAATTAAACAAAATAAAATATAAAATAACGTATAACAGTATTTCATTAAATAACATTGAGTATCACATTTGATTAGATTTACCTTCCGTAAGAAAGTGCTGAACTGTTGTTTCGAACATATATCACTTGTTAAACACGTGTAATCAAAAGTCTTGCGACTAATTAACTTCGTGACAGACCACATTATTGAAATATACAATTTCACAGTACAAATCACAATTTCTTCACGACTTCAAACCAAAAAATATATTCCTCCTGCAGCGAAGCTTACGCAATTTCCATTTGTTAGCTGAAGGTTCAACTATCTTCCGTTTTACAGTCAAAGAAAACACTACTACGTTCTAGAATATTTATCTGTTTGTGAAGGACAAAAATAATCAAAAACATAATTTAAATAAATTTCAGTGATAATAGTTAGAGTTTTAAACCATACAAACAATCTTACAAAAAAAGGGTATATGTATGAAGTTTTCCAAATAAATGAAACTTTAAAAAATATCAGTTAAAAACAAATATTCTATTGACATTTCATTTTAATATTCTCCATTATGTAAGTAATTTAGTTTAAAGAAAAAATATAATTAAAATTCATTTCTAGTAGACTTCACACATCACAATATGGTAAACAAAAGTACTCTAAACATGTGCAGATAAACTTTGTGACAAAAAGGTGACACCTACTGCCTTCCTGCACTTGCGATTAGAGCGAAAATGATGGGCACTAGTTGGCTGATAGGGTGCTCATACATCACTAACGAAGCTATGAGACTCTGGGTACTCTGGGAGTGATGTCAATACATAGTGTGCAGGCAGTAGCATGTTTGGGTAAATACAATTACCCCGGGGTATGGTAGCCCCCCAGAACACTGCTAACATTACATAATCACACTCGGAACACTAGTATAAATTGTTTAATGTTGCAAATCCTTTACAGCAACTATACTTGTTTGGGACCTGTCCCTCTGTGTCCAGTCCATATATACTGTTCTATGTCTCGTTACAGAAGGCGGAGGGCAACTGGGTCCCTAAACCATTGCAGGATCTTCTGAGGTAATCCACAGCAGTTCGATTACCTGATCACTGATGCACATGTGATACGTACGTGATTAGTTACTTGGAGTGCAAAGAGAGTACAGTTTACGTCGACCCAAGTGTCTCCCGTGCTCATAAAGTCCGTTATGCTGCGCCAACTCCTGATCCTCCCCTGCCCCGTGCAGTGAATGTGTGTTGTGTGAAACATATTTTATATTCAAGAACGTGTCATTTTTATTATGTGTATATATTATAATTTTTTCGTGAACTTTTGTTATTATAATTATATGTCTTTCTAAAGTATAATGTTAATTGCTGTAACCGGGCGACGAAACCGAGGCCAACACCCGGAATCACTCCGAGCACTGCACGTGACACGAAGTGGGGGGGATGACGGGCGGAGAGGAAGAGACGCGGCAGGAGGGGGCAGTAGTCATCTGGCGGCCGAGGAAGGCGGTCACACAGCGAGACGAGTGCGGCAGCGAGACGTGAGCCAGAACTGGTGAGACTGGATCCGGACAATCGGGACTTTCACGTTCACGGCCGTTACGCTATCGGTCGTCATTGTAACTACTTTAATTGTAAATAAGTATTTTCTTGGTTTTGTTGAGGCGGGACATTGCGCGCATCGGCGGACAAGTGCGTTCCGCAACGGGAAGGACTTCACGTCGCTGGCGACGGCATTCCAACTTAATTGGGTTCTCACTATCATTAGGAAGGGGCAGAGATCGTTCATCATTAGCATAAAGAACCAGGGTTGCAGTCCGCACTTGGCGCCTGCCCAACCCCAAACACGTGTAGCCGAGCCTCACTCCGCGAAGGGACGGGTGTTGTGCCGCGGATTGCCCATGTACCTAGATTAAACGAAGGGCTCAATAAATACTTGTGTCAAACTGTCAAAACATCATTGTAGCTCGGATAGTGTTAATTTCCCTCGCCACGAGGCCTGAACCCTCCCTGAGAATACTACGCAACCCGCATCACGGGGGTGATATCCGGGGCTACGACACATTACGTCTTAACGTTCAACTTGCACAGGAAAGACAAAAGTATATCAAGTTCTTAATAGAAAGAGTGCATCTTTGTAGTTGCAAAACACCTGTTTTTCCAGGTGTGATTCAAGAGTATTAAAACGATAAAAAAAACTTCCTTCACTCAACATTCAAACACACTTCAAATTCTGAGGTTTAAGTGCTCTATGTGAAAAGTAGCAGAATAATGAACAAACGAGTCAAGTCGGCAAGGTTCGTATATGCTCGTGTCATTTCGGCTGTCTTGAGCGATTGCTTCGTCAAGCCAAGAGTACGCCAAACAAGCTATGCTTGAGCATGGAGACTTCATAAAGCTTATAATTATCACGGACTATGAAACATGGATATTGAAATCGCTGCCTTGAGAAACAAGACGGTCTTCGCCAAGATGAACTCAAGAGAATGCTCATGACACGACTATTAATACCAGCCCTAATCATGCTTAATTTCAGCCAAGCAGAGAGGATAGCATGCAACATGTGCTGTGTTTGAATATTGGCTCACCATGGCAACAATTGACGTCGTACCGACCATGGCCTTTAAGCCCGTGCTCCGCACCGCCAGTACCGTATCCCGTTTTCGGAGCGCGCCCCTTGCCCAGCCGGATTGAGTCAGGCGAGCGTCCCGGGCGTGACCCCAATAGACAACAAACCTCATTAAAAGTCACCGCGGCCACTGGCCTTAATTAAAATGCCCGTGACTATGGTCGTGTCAAATTAGAAGAAATCTAACTAAAACAGCTCACAGTGAGACAATTTGTTGATAAATTTAGTCGCCAACTTGATGCCACAATTCAAATAATTAAATACTACTATAAAACAGTTGTTAAGCCTTAAGCACACAATTACCAGGTGCTACTTTTTAATTGAGCACCTGGAACGTGTTTTTAGCTTATAATAGTGCAAATTAAGTTAATATAAGTTTTTGACGCCGACTCACAAAGAAGAGAAAGTTTCACTTCCTTGCGAGGCGGCCATGTCCGGCAGTCTCGAACCACTCCGCGCCGGGAACAGACGTGCGTCCGTGGGCAGCATCCAAGTTTTCTTTCTGTGATCATTTTATTCTGCACTAAATATTTAAATTTAAACCTATTATTAATTCATAAGCTGCCCACGTCGACTCGGCGAGTATTTTACGGAACCGGGCCTATCCCGACCGTCTTCATCGTGCTACCGCGCTGCAGATCGTATCACTCACGTAAGTGTTTCGCCTAATTTAGGAGCCCGCTCATAGAGCCCCCCCTGCACCCGTTAATGTTCGGCGCTGGCCGTTTCCAGCAAGCATCGACCCGCGTCCCGCGAGACTGCCGCGGTAACCATTAGTGTCGCGTAGTGCTATGTTTTTTGCTGTGTTAATTGTGTAACGGCTAGACGTCGCCAAGTGTTGGTGAGAGTGTTTTGTAGCGGGACTAGATTAAAGGTAATTCTCACCAACTCGTGTATACTAATTTTCCGGAGTCTCCTGTCCTCCACACGGCCGAGCGGCCTTCACAGTCAAGGGAGAGCCATTCAGGGTAGATTCAAGCCGTGTACCTGGCGGGGCACGCGGGGGCAGAGTACCCACGACCCAACACCAACGGCCTAGCAGCCCGCTAGCCTGGCGCCCCTCCGGACAACAAGAGCACCGCGACGCCCGTAGCGCCCGTCAGGTACCCCCCGGGCCTTTCACATAGGTCGGGTGACGGCACAATAGATCTGAGTTATATTAAACTTTTATTTTATTCTCATTTTGAATTTTAAAAATGCACCACAGTGCTTGATGAAAATTGTGAACTTGTTATGCTATTGGTGCATTAATTTTTTTTCTTAATGTGTATAAAATTTAAATCACAATAATATTCATTAGATAAAATAAATGTTTCTGCTAACAGCCATTGCATGCCTAAAATAACATCTTCCCATTATGTGTCATTTACAAGGGCTGGCACACACATCTGCAAATCCCTAATACTCAATTCAATGTGTGTTCTCCCTAGGGTTACACACAAGTGACCTTTGGCTGCTAACATGACAGTTTCGAGCTGACGTGATATATTTTTCAGCAAAATTAAATGAGATTTCACAAAGTCATGAGATGCGGCAGTATCAACTAGAGCTGTTGTTGGATGTTTATTTACTATCACTGTGATGTCGACCCAAGTGTCTCCCCTGTTCATAAAATCTGTAATGCTGCGCCAACCCCTGATCCTCCCCTGCCCCGTGCAGTGATTGTGTGTTTTAAGGAACATTCTTTTATATTTAATAACGTGTCATGTCATGTCATGTATGTTATGCAAACATTGCCATCGAGTCGCACTCTGCTTCCACTGCTGTTTGTAAATAAACCATGGCACCTTCCCATATGACTCTGCTTAACATACCTCGGTATTATGGCTGCACTCGCTCCATGATTATTTGAAGTCCTTTTTGTAGGGGTACAATTTAACTATTTACAGAAATGATAAGCTGCGTAACCCGCGTGGTCGTGAAGTCGCAATTCCCCTTGACACTATCTCACCCGTCAGTGCTCTTGGCTCTGCATCTCACCGTGCGACCGCCTCATCCAACCGCCAGATGCCAACTGCCCCCTCCTGCCGCGTCTCTGCCTCTCCGCCCGTCCTCCCCGCCACTCCACGACACGTGCAGCGCTCGGAGTGAAGCTCGGGTGTTGGCCTCGGCTTCGACGCCCGGTGACAGTTAACGTAAAATATCCCATATTTTAGAAACACGTATAACAATAATTACAAAAGTTTACAGAAAAAATAATACATACAAATAATATACATGACACGTTATTAAATATAAAAGTATGTTCCTTAAAACACACAATCACTGCACGGGAAAGGGGAGGATCAAGGGTTGGCGCAGCATAACGGACTTTATGAGCAGGAAAGACACTTGGGTCGACGTCAAAAGCCCTCCCCTCCCACTAGACCGCTATGTGAACCAACGCCCCTCTACACTAAACATATTTACAACAAATCATAATCGGGTACATGCTGTGTGCCGACTGACCGCCCTAGGGATGTCCTGTCTGTGTTACCCCTGTGAGCGAACCAGGGCAGCAGGTTCATCATGCTGACGCGTGGCGTCTTGTCACAAGTAACTGTCTGTGTCGGAAGTGGGTGGTAATCGTAGTCCTTTAGGTAGGCCGGCGCCCTGCGTGCTCGGGAGGGTCTCCCTGTCTCGTCCCCCTAAGTTGCGGGTCCCAGCCCCTCCCCTGACGTCGTGGACCCCTAGAAAGCTTCGTCCGACAAGTCGCACGATGTGTCTACCAAGATTCCCACCGGTACCTCCGTGTGGTCGTGAGCCCCCTCTTCAGGACACGCCGGACAACACGTCTGCACAGGCGCCTGCCGTCAGCGTGGCGGGTTCTTCCTCCCCTGGACTGACCCACTCACGTCCGACTCCTCCCCTTCCGACTCCGGCTCCGTAACGGAAACCGTAAAACTGGAGGTAGCCAGGCTGACGTCCACTGGCCAGATAGGGCTGTACCAGTCCCCTAACGACTCCGTGTCCTCGCTGTCCGCTTCTGGCTCCGTGACGGTCCCCTCTTGCTCATTCCCCGCCAACTCGTGGCTCGACGGCCACACTATTATGTCCCTCTCCTCCACTTCTGTAATCTCAATCTCCTAACCTTCCTCAACTGTCAGTTCCCGTACCCGCCCTATGTCGTGTTCCCCTTCCTGCCCCTTAAGACACGCCACCTGCTCTGCTTTACCGTGACACGGGTATGCCTGCCTTTGGCCCCGCCCCTTTTTACACGTTACCCCTTCCCCGCTAGCAAGCGGGCTCCTGTCCGGTTCCCTCCCGGGGCTCGTGTCCTCTGTCCACGTGACAAAAGCTCGCTCCTGGCTCTCGTGTGACTCAACGTCCACAATCTTGAGCCACAGGGCCAGTCGCGGCTGACCTGGCGGCAGGCCGACTGAGGGCAGCGACGCGGAGGCCCGACAGCCCGCGAACAGCAGGCTCCCCGCTGCAGGTACTGTCCAACAGAAATGTACCACTGGCACCGCAATGCCCCGTCAAGGCTGCCGGAGAAAGGGGAAACTGAGGTGACATAACACCATCGGGAAACGCCTAGGTGAGGGCGATGAGGCAGCTGGGCCCCGCTCTCCGAAACTCCAACCAGCCATGCCGCCCCACCTATCTAACATCGGTGGGAGCTGTCCGCGCCGGCCCAATGGGCCGTGCACCGAGTCTCCGGCGAGCTCTGTCGCTCGCCCCACGTCGTCGGCGTCTCCACCAGCAGCTGCAGGCACGAGTGAGCTACCGCCCCGCCCACCTGACGTCGGCGGGGGCAGTCCGAGCTGGCCCGACGGGCCATGTCCCGAGTCTTTGGCAAGCTCTTCCGCTCGCCCCACATCAACGGCATCCCCGCCAGCAGCTCGGGCGCCAGTGATCTACCACCCCGCCCAACCTGACGTCGACGGAGGCGGTCCGCGCCGGCCCGACGGGCCGTGCCCCGAGTCCCTGGCGAGCTCTGTCGCTCGCCCCACGTCGTCGGCGTCTCCACCAGCAGCTGCAGGCGCGAGTGAGCTACCACCCCGCCCACCTGACATCGGCGGGGGCGGTCCGAGCTGGCCCGACGGGCCGTGTCCCAATACTTTGGCGAGCTCTGCCGCTCGCCCCACATCGTCGGCGTCCCCACCAGCAAATGCGGGCGCCAGTGAGCTACCGTCCCGCCTACCTTACGTCGGTGGGGGCTGTACGCGACAGCCTGAAGGGCCGTGCCCCGAGTCTCTGGCTAGCTCTGCCGCTCGCCCTACATTGCTGGGGTCTCGACAGTAGATGCAGGGCTAGAGGATACGCTGTCCCGGCTCGGGCACATGTGTCCCGAGGAAGGAAGTCTACATAAGGTACCATGTTTGCCAAATGGACGCCATAGTGCTGCATCAGCTACGAGAGGAGCTGATCCTGGGAGCCCCCTGGCTGGCACAGGTCGATGCTACAATCGAAGTCCGTGCCGGGCACTTGCACCTTGGTACCCGCGGCCGCTGGACTGTCTACGGTATCCACCGGCCTATTCCATCCCCAGCTAGCACAGTTGTAGGTTTGGTTGAGCTGTACCACGGAGTTCCAACCGAGCACCAAGTTGACATCAACAAGGTGATAAGGGCTCATTCGCAAATGTTTGCAGCTGCGGACCAGTTACAGAGGACTACAATTACAGAGCATTGCATACCCCTGGTGCTCCATACCCCTCCGTTCCAGAAAGTGTTTTGGTTCGGACCCCGTGAACAGGATGCCATACAGGTGCAAATCGAGGAGATGCTGGCGAGTGGCGTCATAGAAACTAGTAATTCACCTTATAATAGTCGTATCATAATGGCCACCAAAAAAGATGGAACGCTGAGATTTTGCGTAAATTTCAAAGCAATAAATCACCTCACCATTCCGGCACCACCACCATTAATCAACATCATGGATGCCCTCTCTGGTTTGAGGAATGCCACCATATTTTCAAAGCTTGACCTGAAGTCGGGGTACTGGCAAGTGCCAGTATGCCCCGCCGACTGCCCCAAAACAGCCTTTAGTGCCCCAGACGGTAGGCGCATCCAGTTCTGCATGATGCCGTTCGGCCTGATGGATGCTCCTGTGACCTTCCAGACCATGATGGTCCGTGTCCTGGATGGCTACATCGGCAAGTTTGCCCAAGCCTACCTGGACGATGTGATCATCTGGTCATGTTTGTGGGAGGAACACGCACACCATCCGGCCTTGGTGTTTGAGCGACTCGTCAGGCACGGGCTGACGTGCGCCCCAAGGAAGTGCCACATTGGGGCGGAGGAGATCGAGTTTCTGGGCCATATTGTGGTTGTGGATGGTTGCCACCCGCTGCCCAAACAGCTGTCCATTATTAAGGGCAAGCAGGCACCCAAGACACGGAAGCAGCTCCAGAAACTCATGGGGGTGTTGAATTGGTTGAGGTCATTTGTTCCCCACTTCGCCTCGATAACCGCGCCCATGACCGAATGGCTTTCACCAAAGCACAAATTCCGTTGGACCCAGGCCGCCGACCAGGCCCTGGGCCAGGTAAAACAACAGATCCGCAACTGCCACACCCTGTCGTGGCTGGTGCCGGACGAACCATTGTTTGTGCAGACCGATGCAAGACAGGAAGGCATGAGGGTTGTGCTGTACCAACTGGATGGCCAAGGCCAGAGATGTATCGTCGAGAACGCGAGTGCCAAGTTTGGCCCACTGGGAAGACTATACCATGTCAATGAGCAAGTCTCCCTCGCTGTGGTGTGAGCACTAAAAATATACCGACACTACCTCGAGGGGCGCCCCTTCATTCTCCGCACGGACAGCCAGTGCCTCAAATGGCTGGATTCCGTGCAGGAGGGCAAGTTCACCCGGTGGGCCCTTCTCCTCCAGAGCTTCCACTTCACGGTGGAACATGTTTCCGGCCGGGAAAATGAGCTCGCTGACGAGCTTTTTTCCGCCACCCGGACCCCAGAACCATAGTATACGGTGACCAGGGGTGGGACAACCTCCTGCCCCCGTTTCCGATTACCAACTAATCGGACCTGGCCCCCGATGAGGCCCTACTGTACATGCTTCCTGGGCCCAGCACACCAGAGCCGGCCACCCCATTTGCCACCATGGCAGAGCTGGTGGCTCACGTGCATGATGCCCAGCAGGAAGACCCACAAACGCGGACCCGACTGGCCGAGTGTGGCGACCAATCATTTCCCCATCAGCGTAGTCTCGATGGCATGCTTCAGACCCGTGGTGCTCGCAGAGGAAGCCACTGGAGAATTCATGCACCCCCTGCTGCACGGCTAGCCATCCTACTGTTTTTCCACAGTCATGAGCTGGCTGGGCACCTTGGGGCTGAACAGACCCTGCGAGAAATCCGCAGGACGTTTCACTGGCCTGAGGTCATGGCCGACGTCAAGCGGTTCGTGTGAGAGTGCCATTGCTGTCAACAGTGTAAGGCGCATCGACCTGATGACGTGGAGCAGCATATTCCCCGTCGCCCTGACCACCCGTTCCATGAGGCGGCCCTTGACATTATGGGCCCCTAACCACGCACCTCCCGGGGAAAGCAGTTCATCATTGTAGTCACTGATGTGTTCACGCGATGGACCGAGGCGTTTGCTGTCGCCAATGTCAAGGCAGGAACAATCATCGCCCTACTGGGCCGAGAGGTGTTCCCACGGTATTGGTATCCGCGAGTGCTGCTCACGGATAATGGAGTCCAGTTTACGAGTCACAGCTGGCGGAAGGCATGTGGGCGTTGAGGGGTCCATCATCACACCACCCCTACCTATCATCCCAGATAAAATCCCACTGAACGCCGCAACCAAGACATTAAGACCCAGCTCCGTATCTGCCTTGATGAGAACCCACTAAGTGGGACATTCACCTCCCAACCCTCTTGTACTGCCTCCGCCGGCGCATGAACGAGGTCACAGGATATTCTCCAGCTCAGCTGCTCCACAGTCACAACTTGGCATTGCCAGCCAAACTGGGCGTCATTCACACAGAAGAACCTTTCCCAGTAAAGGACCTACGGGCTGGGGCACGCAGGCATCAGGCCCAGTTTCTGGATCATCGAACGCCCCAGACCTTAAATCCACCCCCGCAGATCATTCCAGGGCAGTTTGTGCACGTAAGGCTCCAGCATCTGTCGGCCAGGGTCCTTTGGTTTTGCGCGGGCCTCGCGCCCAAGTGGTCCGAGCCCAGGGAGGTTGTGGCTCTCTTGGGGACGACCACTTACCTGGTGCGGCAGCCGAATGTCCGAACGGCCATAATACACCGTGATGCCTTGCGGCTAGCCACGGTCCCGATGCCGCAGCAGCCGTCAACTGCAGGAGCCGCGGATGGTTTTACAACCGGGACAGCCCCAGTGACCAACCAAAGACACCGCGGGGAGGCCGTTGTGCCAATTCTGACCCGATGCCCTTAGACACCGATTCTGGAAGAAACCACTGCAGTAGGGAAGGAAGGAGATCGGACTCACCTCAGGTGCCGATGAACTTCGGCGACGAAATGGTCACTGTCAATACCAACCCAGCGGGTTGCGAGGTTTCTTTAAATCCCGAAGCTCCAGTATTTTCCCGAGAAGCTACGTCCACCCAACAAGCATATGGGTACAAGCCCAACGGTTTCACCATGGACCACCTGGATGAGCTTGCTGACAGGCTGGTCTCTAGGGATGCCCTTAACTCCATCGTTAACACATCTCTTACCCCAATCCCTGATGGAGAGGACCCTGAGTTACCAACCATTGACACCATCCCTAAAATTGTATTCCCCGAGGAAGTAATGGAAGGTTTAAATGGGGATGGGTGCCACCACCACATAGGTTATCCATCTGAAGGGCCCTGTGGCCCTGAGGAAGGGGTCATCATTGAACACCTTTATGAGGTGAAGAAAGGGGACAGATCCCCACCTATGCACCCAGATACCGCCCCGAATTCCCAGGTTCCGGAAATTGCCGCTGTTCCACTCGTCACCGCAGGCCTCCCTCCTACCTGCTAGACTATTGGCCATGGGTACCCACCCAGCAGGTTACTCCTACTTCCACCCATGGGATGCCAATATGAATGCCCGAGTTCCCGAGTGTTAATGGTGAAGTGCGTGTGATCGTAGCATCAGCGGGCAAAATGGCCTCAGGGAGGGGGGCATTTGACGTCCTCCCAAGTGCTCCTACGGCTCGCTGAGGCCATTATTGCCCGTTGCTGCTTCAGGCTTGCGTGTGCGCCGGGTGCCCGTGCGCGAAAGTGTAACAAACGGCCTTGGACGAGAGGGGAACGCCCTGCAGGGGCGCCACCATAACAGTGATGTGTCTTTTCATAAGTGAGTGTGTAAATATCTATTTGTGTTGTTGTGTACCTGTAGATGTGTTTCCCGGGCGACTTAGTCGCGTCTTCCCGCCTGTGACCATGTGGGCTCCACGCACTCGGTCACGAAGGGAAGAGGGGGGATTCTTGTGCGCGTGGCAAAGGGGGAGGCCGCTGAGATGTCGCGGAGCATGGGTCGATTTAGTCACCTGAGTGGGATGAGAGAGTGCGGTCGCGAAGTTGTGAGTGAGAGTCGAACGGACACTGTCAGTCGTTTCAACGTTTTCACGGCCCCATCATTCGCATTGTCAGTCACGTCACCGTCAGTCACATCACCGTCGTTCGCGTCGGCAGTTATGTCACAGTCTTTCGAGTCATTGTCATTCATGTCAATGCCAGTCACGTCACCGTCATTCGCCTTGGCAGTTACATCACAGTCTTTCATGTCATCATCATTCACGTCATGCCAGTCACATCACCGTCATTCGCATCGGCAGTTACGTCACAGTCTTTCTGTGTCATCGTCATTCACATCACTGCCAGACACATCACCATCATTCATGCCACTGTCAGTCGCGTCACTGTCGTGTCACCGCCAGTCAGGTCACTGCTAGTGTCGTGTCGCACTCAAAGTGCGAGGAGCCGGGCCTCGCCCTGATGAACTGTCACAGATGGGAGCCGTGACAACCCATGTACAGTGTGTGATGTGTGCAGTAAACACAACTTAACATCATAAACTCTTTTATTTCACCCGAGTTAAGCTATTTCCCTTGCCACGTGGCACGAACCTTCTCTGCCTGAGCAGCTGGGCAGCGACTCCGAACCATGGGAACGGCCGTAACGTCGATAGTTTAATAAGTTAGTTTCGATCAAATATTTTTTAGTGAAACTTCTTTGGGCATGATGGGAGTAAAATTTCAAGGCCAATTTTAATGCAACATTTTGATGAAACATTGTTGTGAAACGATTTATAATGCTAAATGGTTACGGACGGCGCAGAGAACTAGGCAGGATGTGGGGTCCACGTGGCTGTGTGTGGCTCAGGTTTAACCCTGCCATGTTGTAGGGATAGGCCGGTCGCATCAGCCGATGCCTGATGCCACCCTGAAATGGGCAGAGGGAAACACAACAGGGTTTGAGGTTATTGTGCTGTCCATCTTCGCAAGAAAAGGGTGTTTTTTTTAAGTGTGTATTATTTTAATTACTTGTGTAAATCATTATTGTTAAACAGTGTTAGATGAGTATTGTTTTAGCTGTGAAATCCAAATAATCTTTTGCTTATATAATGCTTTTCACATTTTAGTTTAATAAAGTAATTATTTTTGTCAATAGGTACCTATTATTATCTGATTAACTAAATCATACACCATATTATAATTATGAGCCCACGAACATGTAAATATGGTGAGTCCAACTCAGAATAAGCTAGTTTTCCGTCGTCCGTGTTCTCGTGTTCGAGATCCGGCGTAGTTCCTAGAGAGAAGGTTGGTTTTTTACTGAAAATGTGTCCGGGAGGGTGCCAGGCTAGCTCTGTGGCTAACCACGAGGTAGGTCGTTGGGTGCGAATGCCCCTGCGTGGCCCGCTAAGAACGGCGGTGGTGGTCGTGGTGTGAGGGATCCTTGGTTATTGATACACTACTGGCCCTACACAGCATAGCACGCTGATCTCTAACTGGATTGGGGAAGTTTACAAAATAACATACACAAGTGTGGTTTGCACTGTCGTATACACGTCTCGCACGGAGTGTGCGGAGTGGACGTTTAATTGAAATTGGCAGTTACACTTGCAGTTACAGTAATTTTTCCTACACAAATTAAACTAGGTTGACACTGGGCGCTCTGACGCGCCGTCACTAATATTAAGTCTTCACGCCAGTCGAGGTTGAGGGGTGGAGTTCGATTAGAGTTGGCCAATCCTGTAAATTGCGAACGGCGATGTCCGGGCCCACCTGTGTGGACCGCGGCTCGCTATGAAATTCGTTAAAAGTCTTTAAGTTGCTGTGGCCGGTGCCTTTGCACTTCGGCGATTAACCAAACGTCTGTGATTGTGGGAGTCGGCCCATGCCGTATGCTGCACTGCCCCACGTAATGCGTTGTGCGGGCAGTTTAAGTTTTGACACCGTCCCCGTTGCCTGATCTGAATTTTACGTGAATTAAAAATGTTTTGATTAATTTTGGTCTCAAGGGCGGGGTTCCTGGCCTCGTGGCTGCAGGCAGGGACGCGTCGACAAAGGACTCCCCGGGCTGTTATGGCCTCCCAGGACGCCTTATTAATAAAAACACACACGTACTTTTTGCTGGTTTATTCCGTCGCACAATTTACACGTTACACGCTCACGTAACTGGCCGCTTCATCGTCGACCTAAGCTCCATGCAAGCCACCCTCTATTGGCGGACTTGTTACGGCCACACGGTAACCCGGTGGCAAGTACGTTGATAGGGGTTGTTCCCGGCGAGTTGCGAGTGGGATGCTCGGGTGAACGGTAAGTCTGTTCCTACCTACGTGAAAGTCTGCGGAACGCAACGTGAAATGCGTGGGCGATTGGTCATACAAAATTACTTAATACAAACACTACACTACAGTCACTGTGGTTAGCCCCGGCTTCGGACCAGGTCCGGTTGTCCCACACAGGTGGTTTTACAATGGCGGCTACTCCGCGTGGTGGCTGGGGCCACGTTACGCTGGGTACAGACGCGGTGGAATCCGGCAGGATATCGCACTCGCGACTATGGTACGTCCCAGTTAATGACTCGTCTTAACACTTAGGTTCGCGTTTGGCGCAGTGCCGCCCCGCGTGGACGAATAACTATTTACCGAGGTGGGATTTCACTAGCGTGAGGCGCAGGTGCCACGAGGGGTCACCTAATTGATTACGTAGCACACGAAAAGCCCGGTATCGGGCTACACATTATATTAAAGGACCGTGCGAAATCTCGAACGGCCGATTCGGGCCAACCGGGGAGCTGAATTAAACGGTTTGACAATATTTACCTATTGTAGTGACTGGTGAAG
This sequence comes from Bacillus rossius redtenbacheri, assembly GCF_032445375.1. NCBI lineage: Eukaryota > Metazoa > Arthropoda > Insecta > Phasmatodea > Bacillidae > Bacillus > Bacillus rossius. The sequence goes on from NC_086332.1 coordinate 78,686,297, forward strand.
TTGGCGCGAAAGTTGAGAGCTCCCCGTGTGTGGGCTGCCGGCCCTGGCGAGTGCTGGATGGCGACTGCCTAACCTTCCTGGCCACCGAGGCCAGGGAGGTGGGAAATTCCGCGGGAAACTACGGAGCGCAGGAAGATGATTTCGGCCAGTTTTGTGAATGATCCCAGTTTACAAAATGATTATTAAATTAACATTAATTATTAGTTATTTTACAAGTATTAGTTTTTGTTTGTCTTATCAAATGCATGAACAAATTATTTCGTTGCGCAGTGCCACACCCGGCCGGGCGCTTTGCACACGTAGGGGGCCGTGACTGACGTCACGCCGTTCGGGGCACTGCACTATGTGGCACGCACGGGCGCGTTAGAGGCGCGGCACTGATCAGGTGTTGAGGACACATAACAGCCTGTGCTCTCAGATGGAGCACCGACGGCGGCGTCAGTTTAAGCAGAACATTGTCAATGCCTATGAATACACTGTAGTATGGATAGGTAGCCTATCGACAATATCTATTTGCTAATCTTTTACAATTGTGTTGGAAAATAAAATTGATTGGAATTAAGTTACTTTTTAAAATGTATATAATATCTAGTTCGTATTATTTTTGTGCTATATATTGGGGGTGCTGAATATCATAATATAACATTTTATGTTGTGATTATTTCATCAGTGAATATTTATTGTTAATTAATGTTGATTTATTAATTGTGTTGAAATGAGTAATGTTTATTTAAAAAAAAAACGGTTTTCTTTCTGTTATCGCTCTTTTATTTTACCCCTTACGAAATAAATTACGAGTCGAGGTTTGAATTGCAAAAGAAGTTTCACTTTTATCACTTACTGAGATATACGTCCTTTTTTTTTTTAATATGTATGTTAGGAGTGTTTCTACTAATCTATATTACCTACTTATTATAGTTGACTGCCATTCTTTATGCCAACGGCTATACAAATATTTAATTTAACGAATAATACTAAGTTATTTTTGAGGTTGCAAATGTGATATAAATAAAACAATTTTAATAGAATGTCGGATGTAATATGTGTTTCTGTAACTTAAAACAAATTACAAAACAACAAAACTTTCAATATGGACGAATATTACGTTATTAATGTTTTGAAATGCCCAAATATTTTAAATGTTCAAATTATTTATCTAGCACTGTGGCGCATAATTTTATTTCCAACATGAGTGGCCAAACGAAAATGTTGCGTTAGACATTCAAAAATTAAACTTTGATATTGTGGCAAGATGTTTAGGAACCGAAATTGAGTATATTGGTTTAACAGTTTTATCTTTTAATATTAAGAATTCCTCCCCCCCCCCCCTCCCCTTTTCCACCTTTGATGCTTTGATGGGCTGTGAGTTTTGGTACCTCAAGAGACTTTCTGAATGTACAAAATATTGTCAAATAATTAATACAGTTGCTGAAATTTTAAAAAAAAATATTGAGTATTAGATGCGAAACTGAATCTCAAAGTATTAAGTGCTTGAAAACTGAACTTGTCTAGTGAGAGAGTACTTAAAAGAAATAAACAATAGCACTGTTTATAAAGTTTTTAAAAGTGGCGGGAAATTCAAATTTATTAGTGCTTATGGCACATTTTATATTGCTTCATCAACCTGAAGGCTTGCACACCTATGAGTGATATTAGTTAGAGTTGAGTAATATTCCTTTCACATAAATTATAAATAATGGAATTTCATCATTATTTTATTTCTTGCTATATGTACTGCATTTCTTGCACTATGATAATATGATAAATGAGAAAATATTTCTCATTACTGAAATTTTTTTTGAGTTTGTACAATTTATAGCAGTAAAATTTGATCCAATGATGTAACTTCAACTTTGTCAATTAAAACTTATGCAAGGCAAAATCATTTAGAGGATATATATATTTTTTTTTACAATTGTTGATAACATAGAGGCTTTATAAACTGCAAGGTGAAGGATGCAAATATTTTTATTTTTTAAAATTAATTTTTATCAAAATTGGTGCTTTAAATAATTTTACCAGGTATTTAATCATTCAGATACCAAGTATTCAAATGAAACCAATTCTGTGAACTTTTAAAGTGTAACTTTGATTTTCTCCACAAGAAATTACCTTCGTAAGAAGCAATGCAATCTAAGTGAGAACAGTATGAATAAGTCAGTCTACTCATCAGTTGTATTAATTGCTGTTCTTATGACAATCGAAAGACATCCAAGATAATTTACTTAAAACATTATTCTTATCCTTACACTTAATCTCATTCAAACATTAAAAAAAAAAAAAAGATATATTCACTATTCACATATGTACAACTGGAGTACTGCTGTCTGGTATTTGCCTGAATCTTACTGACCTAGTCCGCTCCTAGAGTCGGACATGCTTAGACAATTATTACACACTGGGCTCTTGAGGCGTTCCATATGCCTGGTACCAGTCTTTTAGGGACATGTGGTTGCAAAACGCAGTAAGAAACATCTCACAGTTAACACTATTTATTACTTAGTTTTCATGTCTCTCATACTGTCCATTAGGTAAAAGGTAAAAAACCTTGCAGCATTAATTGTTATACTTTGAAGTCGATCACCCTTTTGGCTGATACCTCTCAGAGATTTGTTTGAAACACCCCTAATGGAGTAGATATAATTAAGTAAAACAGCTCGCCCACCGAGACAAGCCCTGGAGATAACTAAGAAAACAATTTGAATGATTTAAATACGGAAAAAGGAGTTAATAAGTTAATGATGGCAAACAATAAAGTTTCTGGGTGCACACGCTGCCTGTCTTGTCAGGTGATGATGATGAAATCTGCCAAATACTGGACAATGGCGAATGACTTTGGCCCCCTGGTGATTGTTACAAATACATGTACATATTATAATTTTTGCCTCTTGCTTTTGAGAATTAATACATACTAAATTCAAGAAAATTAATACACGTGCAAATACATAAAAATACCCCTTAAATGATAATGCCAGTTCTTAATTAAATGTCACAAAGTGTTCTGCTTCAGGAATTCTCAGCTCCAATTCAGAAATGTTCGGGATATGGCCTTGTTTCAAAACCATTTAATACAAAAAAAAAAAGGCACATATTTTGGAGGAATGTAGAGAGAAACAAAACTTTGGGTCGAAAACAAAAAAAAAAACAATATTATTTTAGATTATTTAAGGGCTTGGGGCAATAATTCTAAATACCCTCTTTCAGGCCAGTGGTGCGTGATTCAAATTCACTCATGGCACATATGCTATGTTCGTCATGCTAACAGAGTGGAAAGGATGTGTCGTGGATGAAGGGGCTCAGGGGCGTAGTCCATGTCGATGTCAATATATGTGTGTGTATCTATATATACACATACACATTGCATATGAATACTACATATGTATCTTACATATTTCTAGAAAACCAAACACTATTTTGTTGTCATGGGGGTTGATATGGACATTCGTATTTAAACATGTATATTTATTCTACAAAACAAAATAATCAAGGAATGTCTAGTGTATGGATTTTTAGAACTAAATATACTTATTATGCATTTCAACTAAATTTTATGTAAAATTAAATGCATTTTAGTTACCGTAGGTGACTCATGTGACACTGCTTTTGTAGTATGAGATAAATATGTCTGTAATTTAAGCTATAAAAAATCATTTGAAGCTGTGGCAATATTATCAGATGCATTGTGTTTACACTAAACAGTTGGGCCTTTAAAATATCATAAATTTTTTTCTGTGGTTTGTTTTTCCTTCATTTTCAGATTGACTTTCTAATGGTGTAAAATTTTATTTTGAAACAGAAAAATACTACAGAAGCCATGTATATTGCTTGGTTTCCATCTATGCTTTAGTAATAAAAAATATATCAAACTGTTTGTATTTATTTCCCCACAGCTGACCTGTACTTACACTGTATTATGAGCACTTCACTTACCTTTGTTCAGAACATTGTCAAAAAATGTAAAAAAATTAAAAGGTACAATAATGTAAAAACTATTTTCGTATATATTTATCAGTTAAAAAAAAGGATAAGTTAATTATTGAGTAAAACACACTGTCTGTACACCAAGCAACATGTGTAAATTGGGTAAGGAATATGCTGAGAAGTAATTGGTCTTACTAAGGTGGCTTCTATCTGTTATCATTAACTTGATACTCTCATAACAGTGTGTCTACAAATACCTAGTGAACCAATTTCAGGACTTTTTGAGAACCTTTTGTCAAAATTTTTACAAGTGATTTTTTTATCAAAGGTTGACTTTTAAATCCATACATACTGTTACAAATGCGGGAGACAAGGCTGCGAAGTGCGCCACTTACCTGAGCTGCCTTGCAACCCTGCAATCACTGACGTCACACGCATACCTTTGGGGATTATAACGGCCTGGCCTCACCACCCCTCCTGCCCCCGCATCCTCCTGCCTCAGCACTGTTATCCATTCCTGGCAGCCTGGGAATTGCGCAAGGTGTGGCATGAACAAGCGTAGTTATTCTGGATGCATCAGATCCAGCGTGGGATGACGTGACATGTCACAACCTCTCCAGTCGGTTCCAGAATTACTGCGAAGGGTATAAAAGAGATGACGCCGGCCCCTGGGGAGTTCTGAGAGTTCCGAGAGTGAAGTGTGAGATCGGCGAAGAGGACGAGAGACCCTGACAGTGGCACGAACTGTGAGTGTGGACGGGTGCAAGGTAAGTGGAGAACTACTATTAAGCCTAGCTTCAGTGAGGAGAGTGAACTGTAGACTATTCTAAAGGTAAGTTTAAATATTTTTAATACTGAACTGTATGGTGGTCTCTGGAAGCACAGCTAGCAGTTGTAAAATTCAATGTTTGCCAGGAAGCAGATATAGCAAAGCACTTGGAAGACAAAGAAGTGCACCGGACTTTAGCGGTGTGGGTTCCACATCATGCAGCACTCCCCTACCCTGCCCTTTCCCAGCCACAGCACCAGGGTCGACCTATGGGAGGGGCAGTAGGGGCAATTATACCCTCCCCCCTTAACAATAACCTCTCCAGAAAAAATGTAAAGTATTATATCGTTCACAAAAAAATCGAACAGACTTCAAAGGCCAAGTGTGTACTGCAGTGTATGTGTATGTGTGTCTATATCATAGCTTAGCTAACAATACCACCTAACTAACGTTTCAGTAACTTTATAAGAGGGACAAAAAACTTCTTATTTTTGAGTATTTAATGTACTACTATTTTTATTTTAATATAATATTTGAATACTTTTTTTATTATTATAAAGCAAGGATAACCTACTACATAGACTCCTCCTATTACCTCAGCAAAGAGACTACTGCTTTGTGTATTTGGGAGGTTCCATTTTTGTGAAATGGTGCTGCTATCTCTAGGATTTTTGCAGTAAAAATTGCATTGGTGGATGCGAAACATCCACTAGAATGCGTTGGAACCAAAAAGTCAATTTTGTTAAAAATATTGGGCGGAATTGTTTGTTAGGCAACCTTATGTACACACATACTCACACACATACACACACACAGACACACAATGTAAAATAATATATTTTTACACAAAAACATCTAACTGATTTCAAAGGTCAAGTGCGAACTGGAGAGAGTATGCGTATACACGTGCACACACACGTGCATACACATACACTCCAGTCCGCACTTGACCTTTGAAGTTGGTTTAGTTTTTTTGTGTAAAAATATAATATTTTACATTTTTTAGGATTACTATACTGCATGTAATTTTTATAAAATTTGTAGGTACTGGTACTCTTAAAAATAAGATAACACCATAGATTTGATAATGACTTTCCAAGATGCTAGACATTCATTCAAATAGCCAATTAAGGTATTATTATTATTATCATCATCATCATCATCATCATCATGACATTTTTAATTCCCAATTAACTCTTCAGTTATTGACCCTTCCCAAAATTCGAAGCAAGGTCTGTCATTCCACGGAACTCCTCTTCCTTAAAAACCAGAGACAATTTTCAGTGCATCCCATGTAAACAAATTTTCATAGGAGTTAAACAATCTAAGCTATCTGTAGTTAGTTTTCTTTTTTAATGTTTACCTTGTCAAATTATTATAACTGTAGTTCACATACCTACAGAAAACCTAGAAAACTTCTTATTTCAGCCTAGTGTAGGTGCCAAAAGTGCCTTGCGCACCCTCATGTTTGGAGATCTTCAAACACGTCGAACACACCTTTGTTCAGCAGCTGATTCCTTCCTCTGCTCTATGACTTCTGCCTCGTCCAAAGATGTTGAAGCATTTTTCATCTGTCTGTCTCTTCTTCCCTCACAAAAATAGGTCTGTTTCTTCCTCCCACTCGTATTTTCACTTGCTTTTAGGGTGTAAGCACACACATGACTATTATTCTCATGAAGTTTATTTATTCTTTTCAAGAAAAAGTACTTTTGAAAGTTTACATGTTTGATCCATGCTCAAAGAAGTGGTCTTCAACAGTGGTGAATACTAATTCTCGAGAGAGAGAAAAAAGATGGCGGTTAAAATTTTTTTTTTTCTGTTTAGCCAACTTTTTTTTGAAAATGTCATTTACCCGGTTAGAAGAAAGAGGATACAAGGAAGCTTCAGCTCCTAAAGCCAGCCCAAAACGATACCCATTTCCTTAGCGGTTTTCATACTTATTTTCTGTTAGCGCCCCTGCTCTCGTGTAGGTAACATTCCAGCCCCTTCCAAGGGGTCTGTCTCTGGGCATAAAAGCTTTCATACCCAAAATTTTAGCCAAAATCTCAATAGAATGTGATCTATTTTCCTGCTATAACCATGAGCTGGAGTCGTCAAGATGGCGAACTCAAGTGTAGCAATATAAACCCTTATACGTATAGTCCCTTTTGTAAACATTAGGGGATGAAATTAATGTAATGGTATGCCAAATAAAATTTTATGATAGTAAAACTACCCTGGGATATATTTGGTAAACTAAAATAGTCACGGAAAGAAGTAATCACAAGTTTTAAAATACGTTATAAAACTGCATTACGCTGTTAATAACACTTAAATCTCCTTCATAAAGTAAGTACATCTCGGTAGCGCAGTGGCAAAGTATTCAATTGCGATGCCCAAGTGGTAAATTTTGACGTGTTCAAAACCTAGACACAACATTTTTTTACTTTTTGACGTGACAACGTCTAATAAATCGATGAACGCCGGCTGCACGCACGAAAAAGTGTCCCACTACGGATGTATCCTGTTTGCTCATAGTACGCATGCGTGGCATCTCTCTTCATGCTCATTGTACGCATGCGTGGCATCTCTCTTCCACTCGATTGGAACAACCATCGATTTGACTTTTCAATCATATTTTCGTCGCTTGAATTATTAATATTATGTAATTTAACGATCGTCCACGTACACATAATAATTCAAATTACACCCAAGATCTTTTGCACAATTTTTTAAAAAATATTGTAACACATTATAAATAAGTTTGGTGTATTTGGGATGCGTATTTGTTATAAAATTGTGTTAATATTATTCCCCTATCGTGAACAAAATTTTTATAAACATATATAACATCTGAAACTAAATCATTTTAGCATGGCCTCGTGGGTGTGTGGTTAGCATACCTGACTCTTGAACTAAAAGTTGTTGGTTCTAAACCTGACTGCTGTGAAATTTTTTTTTGTACTTGTAAAAATAAATACAGCGCACGCAACATTTCAAAAGTAATAAATATATTTGAATTAATGAATGCAAATAAAAGTAAATTTATTAATTCAATTGCACATTTCATTTCACTCCTTTGTATCCATAAAAAATAGTGATAATTCAATAAAAATGATTCAATTTTATTCATAAAAGTATGCAGAGGTAGAATTTATCATGCAAAAGAAAGAAAAATTTAAAAAAAATTCTTCCTCAAAGAATATAATATTTTTAATGCCTAAATGATTTGGTTGCAAAAACCTATTACGGCTCAGTCTCAGGCCGAATATGATATTTCCTTTTCTTCTGGATTAATCATTTCATCAATGTTTTGTTATGACGTTGTCACGTTAAACTATCGTCCGTAAACCGACTTTACAGAAAACCAATTTTTTTTTTAATAACAGAGTACTGGATTATATATTGTGCTATAAGCAAATATATGATGATACATTTTGTTTATCTTATTCCTATAATATTATTAAACACATAGATCAATACACTGCATTCATATTTAATACTAGGTAGGCTTAAATCCTTTATTTTTACTTAAAATAAATTTAAAGTATATGTTCACAAGTAATTTAAACAAAATAAAATTATTCTATAACTAAAAAAAACCTGTGTTTAATTGGAAATAAGTGTTCATACATTATTAATGAATAAACGAACACTTCATAGAAAGCCACACCTGTTAGTCTAAATGAAAATGCAAGATGGTTTCCTTTACTTTAGATTTAAGTTAATTATGCGAATTATGTGTGTTTATTTATCTCACTGGGTAACAAAAATTGTTAGTTACAAATTTTCTAAGTAAGTAGTAAAATAAGTTAGTAATCAAGTTTATATATATGTAACATTAATCAGACAGGTCATTCAGATAATTCACAGTATAAATTGTGCTAATGTCATTGTAAATACATATTTTATACACACACATACACACACACACACACACACACACACACACACACACATATATATATATATATATATATATATATATATATATATATATATATATATATATATATAAATAAATCTACATTAAAGAAAGCCAATATACCTTTTATCCTTTAAATTGTATATTACTAGATTTTGAACCAACCTACCAATGAAAATTCACTCTCGTTAATTTCAAAATTGCTCTTTATTTGTTTTTAAAAACTAAATGAACTTTGTTATATTTTTTCAAGTGAAGTGAAGGGGATAAAATATCAAAACATCATTCACCAGGTTACAAAGCTGGCAATTTTCATATTTTTTCCAGTATTTGGTTAAATTGACAGCAACATGTTTATCCTACCTCAATAAGCTTGCTCTGGTATGCAAATGTGTTGGCTGGTTTTCTGTTAGCATTCTAGGTATTGTGTGTATTGAGTTATATGTTATTTCTTCTCTTCTGCTAAACAAACCTTAATACCCACTTTTATACACATGGGTATAACAGAAGGTATAACAGAAAATGGGTATTGTGTGGGGTGGGCTTGAAGGGTTAATGCGTTAACTCCTCTTATCATGTAATATGTACATAATTCAAGCAACACCAGTGAGTGCAATATCATTTCAAATACAAGCACTGCTAAACAACTCAAAAACTTTCAAGGCAATGACAAATACACTGCTATACTCGCCACTCTCAGTTTAGCGCTGTCTTCTTGTTATCGCTGCTCTGATTTCTCGGACGAGTTAAATACACTTTTCATTGGATTATGGTTTGGGAAGGGAGGGGGGAACCTAAAATTATCCCTATGCATACAGCTCCAATTTGCTAAAGCAAATAAAAAAGTCAAATTTAATTATTTTCCCAACAAGGACAGGATCAACATGGATGGATTGGGGCTGATGCTCGTAGGAGCCGACATTCCTCCCAGAAACACAAGATATATTTAAACACAAAATACATTACTCCACTCACTCCTTTTACAAATATGAAAAATTAGTGAGTGTAGCTTTAGCAGGCTTTGTAAATTTAAGTTACAAGTGACTCTTACGCCATGCCAAGACGCGGTGGCTAAAAACCAAATAATTCACCATACTAACTGAATAAATAGCTGGCTACAACACATCACAAAAATGAAACTTAATTATCAGTAAGTCTCTACTTCTCCTGCAAGCTGAGCTGACAAGCAATATATACCTCTGTCTAGTGGCGTAGCCAGGATTTGTGTATGGGGGGTGTTAAGAAGCATGCCCCCCCCCCCCCCCCCCCCCCCCGTATATTAAAGCGGGTGGTCCGGGGTCCCTCCCCCGGGAAAATTTGGATTTTAAAGTGTAAAATAGTGCTATTTTAGCAGTTTTCAGTACTTAAATTTAAATATTGTAATGGTAAAAATTTTATTAATTATTAATATGAAATTTGTTTGATTGATGAATAAGAAATTTAATTAAAGATTTGGTGCTAGGGGGGGGGGGGGGGTTTAATCCCTAAAACCCCCCCCTGGCTACGCCCCTGCCTCTGTCACCTTTCTTTTCAGATGATTTAAAAGAATGTTTTAAGAAAAAGTAAATTTTAGCTGATGGTTTTAATAACATTAGTTACTAAAATAAAAACCTTAAATGAAAGAAATTCTAATTTAACTAAAGAAAAATGCTTTCAAACTAAATATCTGGCTCATCCTTCATAAGACTTAAAAGGATGCTTTAAGAATACGATTTTTAAAAGATTATCCTACAAGTTCAGTAGTTTTTGAGATATAGAACAACAGAAATTGCAATAAGTTTTTTTCGAAAATACTACAGTTTTTTTTTTAGTTTTGATTATACAGACTACACGAGAAAATATTTTCAATTTTTTTTTTTCTTTCAAAAATATAATATCACAGACATATTATTGTTACAATTTTCACTACAAAAACTGATTTGTATGTCGCCTTTGAAATTTAATTTCTTGCTCAGAGTGGATTGTTAAAAATTGTTACTGCTGTAAGACTTAATTTTAACAAATTCATTATCTTTTGTGTAGAAATATTCTACTTACTCTCTGCATAAAATAATAACTAGTGAAAAATGTATGTTTAAAAATGTAGGAATGTAAAAAAAATAAATTTAATACAAATAAAAAACCCTTCTTGAGAAAATATATTAAAATTTAAAGATACTAAGAATAGCTAAACATAAGATGAGAGTGTTTGATTAAATAGTTACAAATGGTCATCAAAATATTAAAACATAATTCTATAATACATAGTAATGTTGGATGATATAATAGTATTGACAAAATAATTTTAAGTTAGTACCTATTAATATTTGCTCAAGCTAAATTCGCAAGATGGATTGATAGAAGTTGGGACCTAACAAATAAATAACTGCTGCAAAATAAAATAATTCAATAAGCCAAATGAGCATGCCTGACCATGGATAGTAATTTATGTTTTATTATTTAAATTTGGTACATGAAAATTTTTTAAGCTAAGAACTAATTGTTTAACTGACAACACACATACAAAATATTATTGATGACATATATTATCAGGGGTATACACAGAATTTCATTTCAGGGGAGGATAGAACCACTTTGCCTACTGTTTGTTTTCAAATACTTTACTTTTGTTGGTGCAAATAATAAAATTTGAAATTTTTTATTTTATTTTGGGGGGTACATACCCTCCATCCCCTCCCCTGCATATGCCTATGTATGTTATGTTTATTGGCTAAAATTATGTATATAAGCTACATACATAAACACCCAGATTTTACAGAAATGACTCTACTCCACCTTAACAAATGTCTGGAGTTAAAAGGAGATTCCAATAATAATAATAAAAAACAAATAAATAAAATAATAGTCTCTCAAGGGGCTGTATCAACACATTTCAGACCTTTCAAAGTCACTATTGAAACCTAAAGTTAAAAAATTTCAAACAGTAAAGTAGCACTAATATAAAGTAAAATAATACATTTCTACCAGAAAAATATTTATACAGACTTCAGGTGCCAACTAGAAAAAAAAATCTCACCTCAGGGTTTATTATTTTTATGTTAAATCAATATTGGGAAGGGGGGAGTTTATGGGGTGGGGACCACCTATAGAACTGTCTGTGGTTAACGGACACTCAACCTATCTAAAATATTTTAAGAGACTGTGTTACCAGAAAGTGCATATTTCAATTTTAAATTGTGCAATTGATTACTTTTTAACATTAATACAAACTTTTAACATAATCTGAAACGATCCACAATAAACTTCATTAACAACAACAAAATAAACTTTTTTTTAATGTAAGCAATATAAGGCAATTAAAAAAATCAGAGTAGGATGCTATATAAAAATTATAAATTGATATAAGTGCTACTGCAACAACCAAACGCTGAGATGTAAACTTCATTTGGCACTATGTGTCTCCAGATTCAGAGTTTTTACACCCTACCATTATACACGTACTTTGTCAACGGAAGCATGCCGCCTGCCGAACGCAAGAAATGTTGGTTACCTATCCCTCCCTCATGAATTTCTCTCTTTCTCTCTATCCATCTCTCTCTCTCTCTCTCTCTCTCTCTCCCTCCCTCCCTCGCCCCCCCCCCCCCTCCCCTGAAGCCTTTTTCTATTAAGTGAACCAAGAAGGGGGAAAGTTCCAAGAGGGGGAGGGAGAATAGATCGGCAACGCTGTAGCAACCAGAGACAACCTGGGAGACTGCGGTATTTACAATCTTTACAACTTCCCTGCGTGACTCGCTTGATGTCAGGAAAAGACTGCGAGTGGCTTCATCTAAATCCGAAATAATAATTTCACTGTTTTTTACCCGAAACTACGTCGCATTGGTTCTTAACTGTTAAGATTACACCTTACCGTGTGTATTAATGGTTATCTTTGAAATTTGCTAACCAAAGCAAACAACAAATTTGGGTTTAATTTATTAAATGTTAAGATAAAAGAGCTTGCAAATACCATATAAAAGAGTGCGTTTTTGGGCTTAATTACCTCGTGAATGTTACGTTGTTGCTGGTATGTGACAAGGTCAGATTTGTAAATAAAAAAAGATAAAAAAAAAAAAGAACGCAATCCGTGACCTTGAACTGCATGTTGTACTATCAACGTCTCAACGAGAACCTTTCAAAAGTAACACGTGACTTGCTTTGTCGTCCGCAACTGCGGGAGAACTGCGTTTGGCTGTGTTCTTGAGACCACTGACCTCGTTGACAAAACATATTAATCAATAGGTGTAGGTCAAGGCAGTTGGGCGGTTGGTTTCGCGTCTGGCTGTCTGCCTTTTCAAAAAACATAGAAATTTATCTCACCCACTCACCCAGTAAAGAATATATTAAACCCCATGCGTCTCTGAACCTGAAAATAATAGAACTACCTATGTTATATTTAACAACTGGTGCATGACAAATTTTACGGAACTTCAAACTAGCTTAAAAGTAGGCGGTGCTCATTCAGGGACCTCACTCCCATATTTAGAAGAGCGTCCCCGTGCAATTGCAACGTGCCTAGTTTAAAAAAAGTCCCTTAGTGTTGCGGAATAAGGAGTAACGTGAAGGGCTTGGGGGGAAAAACTTTATTGATTTTTAGGGTGACACTGTCAACTGCCGTTGACTGTGAGTTCACGATAGAAGACTAGCCAACGAAAATATTCGCCCGGCAAAAGTAATGTAAAGACGAGTTATAACTTGACAAAAACATTAGTAACCACACATTTTATTCAAATTTCATTGACCGTGGCTGACGTCATCTCCGTAGTGGATAGATATCATCAAGGATGTGTGGCACATCATCATGCCCACCGCTGCCTCCCTCAGCCGGTCGCGACGCGCTGTAAAAATGGCAGCATTCCGTGGCTTCTCACAGGATAATTTTTGCAGAAGGCCTAAGAAGAAAATTAGTTGACACTGCTGTCACAAGTCTTCGCACACGAACGTTCCTCGCACGAGGCAAGAAAGGTGGGCGTTCCGTTAATGCATTAAATAATTGAATTTCTATTTATAAAAGTGAATTCGGAAAAGAAAAATGGTGTATTATGTCGGAAGTACTACGGGTTATTTTTTTTTGTCATTGGAACACTTGTAAAAGTTACATTACACGAAAATTGCCAGTACGTGAAGTGAAAAGTGTGCACAAAAAATTTTAATTGAATTTAAACCTTACTTTCTGTAGTGTTTTTCGATGACTGTGTGTTATTAATAAGTACGTAGTTTTGATTATGAACATACGTAGTAGCTCAAGTACGCAACTGAAATGTCGCTGTATTAAGAGAAAAGCTGATATATGTAAGCTGCGTTTATTCTAACGAAGAACTAATAATCAAATAATATTTACCTCATACTTTATTCACATTTTAAACGTGCACAGAAGAGTGTAAGTGTGGGCAGTTTGACTCTGATGGTGTTTACTTGCTGCGTTTCTTGAGAAGTTATTTAGAAAAGAGGAATATCTAACCAGTGGTACTGTATTTTTTACAGTATGAAGGAGAAATGTTGTGAGAAAACAGAAATGTTTATTTTTGATGAGTTTTTTCGGTTCCTGACAATTTTTTCGGACGACTGTGGTATTTTGTGCTTCGATTTTACGCAGAACTTGAAGTGCTCGTGGAGTTATGCGTCTAGTAAGGCAGAATACAAAAACATTCAATTTTCGCGTATTCTGACACTGACAGAATGAGGCAAGGGCGCGGAGGTCAACGAAGCAAGAAATGTAAATTAATATTTATTGTTTGTGATGACAAGCTGTTATTTATGATTAAGTCTTAGTTGGTTATGTATTAAAATATTTTTAATCTGACATTCAGCTAGGAGGTAGTTCTTGTGCCCAACATAACCTAACCAAACTCTAGACGTTAGTTTATTACTTGATAGTTATATTAAGAGATCTCCACTCAAGTATTATTGCATTAAGAATAATCTTAATTATATTTTTAATATTTCAGTTGTATGTATATATTTTTGGTGCAGGCTAATATGATGAAGTATTAACACTTGAACTAAAGTTGGATTATTGTTTCAAGTGTCTGAATAGTATTTATTATATTGGTTGCATATCTTTAAGTTTATTATTAAATGTGTGTTCCTTGTGTTTTTATGCAAACAGTAAAGGTTAACACAAGTGATATAAAATTATGCAAACATCAACTATGACAAGGTTTTGATCATGTAGTTTCTGAGTGGAATTCAACTTGCCATATTGAAGTCTAAAATTATTCTATTAAATTAACTTGAACATATTTTAATTATTTTGAATAAACTATCATTTATGTAAGCTAGTTAATTAAATAAATTTGAAAAATTTGTTGAGAGTTAACAGTAAATTAAAATCAGAAAACTTTTAAATTATTATAATTTTTAATGTGCCTTGATTTGAGCCCAAATTGAAGTACTTCTAATAACCAACTTTATTGGAGGCTACAACTTGTTTGTATAAATTAATATATATATATATATATATATATATATATATATATATATATATATATATATATATATATATATATATATATATATATTCAGCATAAAAGCTTTTATTGTTTGTTGTACATGATTATAATAGCACATATTAAGTGCAGACACAGCCTATTTTAATATTAGTAAAACAAATGTTTTAAGTAAGAAAAGTTATGTATATTTTATCATTCTTATGGTAGTCATTAAATTAGTTCTGATTTTTAGCCATCTTGTATATTAAGGCAATATGCTATCAGGTAAATTTAGTAATTGCTATAGTTAAGTACCATTAAGTAACATTTATTAATTAGAGTATTAACTAATTATGTAATATTAAAAAACTAATGTTTTATTTGCTTTTAAATGTGTAGCTAATACAATGTAGCCATTTTAGTAGCAGTACATAACAGCGGACTGTGGTTACGTTGTGCAGGTTGTAGAGGACGAGGAGTGCCCCCAATCACGCTGCCAGCCACGCTGGAGGACCCCGCTGCCACTTGGAAGGGACCACCCCCCGGCTCAGAGCCCCAGAACTTTGCTCCCAACTCAGGCCAGAACTTTTCTGGTCCGCCGGCGAGCTTCCAAGGACCCTCTCCCTTCCAGGGCCCACCTGCCGGGGCGGGATCCCCGGCAGGTGCACCACCTTACTCTGGCCCCCCACCCGGTTCGGGAACGCCACAGTACACCGCTTCGCCCGCCCCTTCCGGCTCGTCCACGCCTGGCCCGGGTCCTCCTCAGTCCGTGGGCAATGCGGGGTTCCCTCCTCCACCGAACAACGGACCGCCGTACAATGGACCCGGGCCGGGACCGTTCGGCTCTCCGTCTGCGAGTGGCCCGCAGTTCGTCGGTAGGCCGGGCTCGTCGGGACCCCCGTTCGTGGGCGGCCCTCCGGGTGGAGGCAACCCGCACTTTCCCTCCGGCCAACCGTTCGGCGGTCCCCAGTACGGCATTCCTCCCGGCTCTCCGTTCGGCCATGGTCCGAGCCACCCCATGTCCGGTCCGCTGCCCGGCCATGGTATAATGCCTGGGCAGATCCCTGGCCCCAATCCAGTCGACAGGATAGACCAGGGGTGAGTGTTATCACATACGTCTTTGTAGCTTTGTCTATTTGGGGACCAATTGTATGTTCTTGCCATTCTAAGCTCTGAACTACTTAGGTGTCGTTTCTGCACTCATAAATTTGAGTCACGTGGATGTTGGGATCAAACCCATGACCCTGACCACACGAGTGTGGTGCATTAACAATCACAGCCTCTGAAGACCCTTTAGAGTTTTTATGGAAGTGGCTAGGCTGTTCATGTTAAATGTATCTATTTTAAAAAATTTTTAGTGTGTGGTGCTTGTTAATAGAGCATGAAAATGATTTCCATGTTGTTTTGTGTGTTGTTGCACATTTTATTTTGTAATAATAATAATTTTTTATCCCCCCCCCCCCCCCCCCTTCCACAACCCAGGCACACTATATATTCTACGCTCACCTTTATATTTTAGTTTAATATACATTGGAGCCTTAAATATTATATTAAACTTAAGGTGTGTATTGTTAAATCACATATGTTCATTAACTTAATGTTGCATTGGAACCCACAACTGTGTTTCAGATTGTATTAACTTATATTGCTTTATGCTGTTTTCTGGTGAAGGAGCTTTCTGCACTAATAATGCATACAATATTTTTTTATGAAATATACATCTTTATACCTGCAAAGATTTTGTACTTTGTGGTACACATGATAAATTATAATTAGAATTAGAATTGCTAAGAGTATGGTCATTTTTTTTTATCATATCTGGCATCGACCTGTAGGATTTAAGTAATTAGTTTTATTAGCAGTGTTTAACGTGGTTTTTCCCAACTTTCTGGTAGCCAGCCATACTAAAATCTTAAAAATCATTTAAATTTTGCTTAGGCCTACATTTAAGAAAAAATGTATACTCACACACACATATATGTTAACAGGGCTTAGGTCATAGCATTGACGAGATCGGCAGATTGTCACAGTTGCTTTTAAAAGAATGGGAAAGGCTGCAGAGTGTTTAGGATGTGTCTGAGCTCGGAGTGGTGCGGGTCTGCCCCCCCCCCCCCCCCCCCCCTCTTCCTAGGTTCTGTACAGTATATTATTTCACTGCTGCTCAGGATTTTTACATCTGTTGCATTCAGGATACCATCTAAAAATAATTCTGGATATCTAGATTATTATTGGTACAGTCAACATTAGTTCCAAGTAGGCTACTTGAAATAGATTTTTTTGATAACATGAAATTACTTATTTCTTCAGAAAATTATGGAGCTTTTGGACATCCACAATTAGCATTCATGATTGACATTATGTGTATTGCTTTAACTCACAAAATTTTTGGTGTTGGTTTGCTGCAATTTTCATTAGGGTGAACTGGGGTAAATAGGAACATTAAACAAAATTCCATTTTCTTAACATCCTCTCTTAAAATACAATTTAGTAAAGTATTAATATTTAATATCACAGGAAAGAGGGTAATGTTAGTTATCTAAAATGACCTTAAAAGGGCAGTATTATGGCCTTGTTTATAATGAATGCATTTTTAAAAAACAAACTGAGTGTTCCTATTTACCCCAGTAAAGTAACTTATACATATTAACTATTTCCATTGTCTAAATGGCAATTATTTACGTAGGTAATTTGTTGGTATTATTTATTAAAAAATTATTTAAATCATGCACAACCACTTTAATTAATCATAATCCCTCATTACTGAAGAATTAGTCTAAAAGATTTTTTTATGTTTATCTATTAATATTATCAAGAAATAAACAATAGAAACACATTTGTTGAAAATTAAAAATATGTGTTTGGAAAAATAAAATAATACATATTTTAATATTTTACTTTACAATGACTGTATTTCCAAATAAAATTTAAAAAAAAACCTCCGTCAATTAAGTTACAAGCCTGGCATTATCAAATTATATCTTATGATATCTACTTTAGTAAAATAGGCACATCATCATTACACCCACCCTTAGCTTCCTATGATTGATGGAATACTTTTACAAAATTATACACATAAGACTACATTACCAAATATTTCCCATTTTTTACATAAATAACTAATAATTTTAAATACCTTTTTTTAAATTAAAATTTAAATAATTTTCCATAAGAAATAGACAGTGATTAGTCCTCCCCCCCCCCCCCCCCCCAGTAAAGTGGGGTAAATAGGAACATGGGTTGTTTAAACACATCAATGCATGATAATTGATCTGTGGTAAATAAGAACAAAAAAATAACATCTTGAATTATTTGTAAATAATTTAGTAGTCTACCCAATTAAAAAATTTCACACACAACACTAGACATTAAACAACACTAATAATAGACAAAACCAAAATAAATTTGGAGTAAAGTTTGGATTTATAATAGCCTAAGCTACAAATTCCTTGACAAACAAATAAATCATTCACTGTTTTTAGAAGAAAGCACTCTTTGTAAAGCATAACACACATCTTAGCTACAAAAAATACTTTAAAATGTTAGTATAACTGAAAAAAAAATACTGTAGCCTTAAAAATAAACTCGTTTCTTGCGCTTAAGAGGCCGTGTCAGTAAATGTTTATTTCCAATATTCTGCTTTAGAAGTTCTCTCTTTTAACAGTGAGATTTAGTGACTTATTCAACCGAAGTAACTGTAGCCGCAGCGCGTGATAAAGCTACTATACCCTTATCACAGGATTAGTGGGACGGTTGACAGCTCCAGTTTACTCGACGAAAAAATGTATCTGGTTCCTCGACAATCTGAGAGGATGACAATCTGACCGGCGGTTCACTAGGAAATTGCGGTGCAGGGATTCAGAATCAAGAAACCTCACATTTACAACTGTACTATGAGTCGTATCTAAAAAATTTTAATATTTTAAACGTATCGGAATACAATTAATCTTCAAACATGTGGTAATTATTCTTTATCTGGATGTAATATTCCGTGAAAAATAAAGTTTGTTGACATTAAAAAGTATACGAAATTCATCATGTAACGTTTTAAAAGGATAATAACAAATTCATATACTTAGATATTGCATATGCATTACACACAATCTAAATACAATCTCACTAAGTCAGACTACCTAATTTTTTACAATGCACCATCATACAGTTTAACAGAAGTAGGAGAACCTCTTATCGACGTTGTTTCAAAGAATTTAAATTTACAAATATTACTATTTATCTTATTACGATATGTATCTTTATGAATACGAATTTACAAAAAAAAAAAAAAATTGAATTGATTACATTACACTTTAACATTACACAAGACTAAAACACTAACAAAACTTAATTTTATATATTGCTGTAGCATGTTAGAAGACGAAATAACTCACAAGACTAACATTAAGAGGGCTGCGTTACAAATTTACTTTACAGAGGAGAAAATATCCTTTAAAGATATTTCATTACCTAATTGATTACATAATACTGCCGTTGATGTGATCGTAGATATAAAGTATTGAAAAAAATAAATTCCATTATGTTTATGTAAATATTTAGAAAACGTTATTGCTTGCTCATTATTTAAATAATAAAGAATCTTTTACTTTTATGTACTGAACAAACAAAATACTTATAAGTTAATAAGAATAAGCTTAGTTGAGTAACATCTTCAATTTGTATTGAATTCAATATACATATCGAAAATCAATGAATGCATTTGATTGAATTCAATAAATATTTGATCTTGTGAAACGGCCATAATGGTGATGTAGATAATTATAGATGCTCACATGCATTTTGAGAGTCCGTATAAAGCCTATTACAATTCTATAAGTATACATTAAAATGCTTTTAAAATAGACATGTGTAATATAATTAAAACTTGTTTAAGTAAGATCATCACAAAAAAATGAAAATCCTTCAACATTAAGTTATGTTTTATAAGATTTTAACAAAACACACATACCATAAGAGAATAATAATCATGCCACATAATTCAACACAAAATACTCATTCCAGTAGGCGCTAAGTAAAAATAACTTCTATTTTTATGCTGATAACTTTACATTGTTTTATATATATCATTATTTATAACTTTTAATATTCTCTACACATTAACTGAAATTAATTATTTACAGAGTCTTAGCAAATGTTGGTCTGTACCACATACAGTTCGTACAATATCTCTAATTGAAACACATACAGTTCATTATTACCTAGTAATTTCAATTATATTTCCATGAACATAATGAAATTAGTATAGAGCCTAGGTTGTTCACTGTTAATTGAATACTTCTGAAGTATGTTCATTGTGAGTTAACATACATACCAAATGCCATTCTTCCAGTAAAGTTACATAGAAGACAAGATAATATAAGTATGTATGTAGTACCATATTTTAAACCCCTATTAAATGAATAATAACTCAATCTCTTTTCTGGACTATTAAGTAATAATTTTTTATTACTGTTATTTGTAACTTAAATAAAATGACAACTAACAAATTAGTAAAATATATAATTACGTGCTATATAGTGTGACATTTTTACTTGGACGGCAAACGAATATAATAAAATGTCTATGACAATATTAACTTTACTCATTATAATGGAAAGAAGCAAAATGGGCAGATAAGCATATTCTACGCTGACATTTAAAAATGCTCAATTCAAAATGAACATTAAATGTTTTTCCCGAAATTTTCTTCCCGATGACAAACAAAAAAGTTATATGGTCGCGAATAATACATTTGTATGGCTTTACATCAGCGGAATATTGCCTTGGCATAAATGTGTGAAGTCTGTGGCACTTGTGGAGACGTAAACCTTCGCTCGAACACAAAAACAAATGAACAGATTTTTTTTTATGGGATGTGCAATCGGAGACCCCTGTGGTGGTTGAAGAGTGTCAGGTCGGTCGCCAGACCAGATAGTAAAAGCTCAGGGGCTGAGGATAGAAAAGGCCTATCTCCAAATGATTAAGTATAAATGTTGTCATGTAATAGTTAAAGACTTGATTACACCCAGGTTTATAAACCCATCATGATCATGAAGACACTGATCGGAAGGTAATGTGCAATACATTTCAATGGCCTTTTCAGTTTTTGCTAATTAATTATAAATATAAGCAAAATTTCACTGTATCTGGACAAATCAAAATATTGATAATATTATTTTTATCACAGAAATAATATGTGATATGATAACTAAATTTTAAAAAAGCGGTTATGTTAAATGTATTGTATACTTTCAGTAGGCAAAATTTCCTGCCCCTACCTCTTATAGACTTTGAGAAAAACTGCCTTTTAAAATAACATTGATATAGATAGGAGCGCAAATTTGTGACACAGCCTCTTAACTTGCTTAAGTGTACTGGTCTTTATGGTAGATTCAGACTTATTTCCTTTTCAAATGACTGTCTTTTTTTCATCTTCTTTCTTGTTCCTCTCTCTCTCTTTGGATCACTTCTTCACTCGTAAGTATTTCTCCATATTTCTGCATTTTCAATCTAATCCTGCTCATTGGGGGTTCCTTTGAATTGCTTGCCAGTGATTGTTGGAATTGAGTGATTGCATAGTTGATAATGGACATAGGCGTGTTTGAGTTATATCTAGTAGGTCCAAGAATTTCTGGCCATTTTTCTCTTTGGATTTCTGGCCATTCTGAAACAAACAATTTTCTATTCATAATACTTAAAATTTTATTTTATTATCCTGAGACATAAAACACATCAGATTATACATAGTGCTATTAAATTGTTTCTAAAAAAATATGTTATTTTTGAATTAAAAGGCATTTTTGTGTTCCTATACCCCAAAATTTTGTTCCTGATTACCCCAAGCTGTGACTATTGTGGGGTAATTAGGAACACTCAAGTTTAATTGTCTTCAATGAGCAATTTTAATTTTGTTATATTTTTTTTCATAAAATATGTATTATTTTGAATGTATTCATTTTACAACATTTCAATAAATATGTATACTGACCTTGCTATGAATATTCTTCTTTCAGAACTACAACTTTTAATTCTTCATTTTTCTTTATATCATTATTAAAACCTCTTTGGATCTAAAACAAAACAGACCAGGACTATAACATTTTGTAACATAGAGATGGATAGAGTCGTCCTAAAAACAATACCTTTATGAACATTATCCACCATTTTGTTTTACAGCTATAACAAGTGTTACTAATTACCCCTGTTCATATTTTACTTTTGTTGAAATAAAACAATCAAAAAATTGTGTAGAATGATTCTTAATTGGACCAACATACTTTGTGATGGGATCAATTAATAAAACCTCTTAGGAAAATGTCAGTACAACTTGTGGCCTTAATTAATTTCCTTTCCATTTTTATGAAAAAGATTCTGGATGCTATGAAACATCCTCAGCACCAGTATTTCAAAATGTGTGGACACTGAGTTTTAATGGATTGAGAAAGTAATGTGATGTTTATGTTTTGCCATATGAGATTGTGGTGATTTTGTTTGAGGTAGTTAAAGTGAATTAATTGCAGTAGGCATGTTGAAGTGAATATGATAATTTTTTAATAATTTGTATGTGTCCTCTTTTAAAATATGAAACACTGGCCAAGAAGCATAGCCACAGGGAGATGATGGTCACTATTAGGTGATCTGCCCCTGTGAAATTCTGTGATACTCTTTGTTTTTGTAGTTTTACAACACAATTTTTTTTTGTAATTTGTGTAATTTAGCCTATATTATTTGTATATTTTTTTTTATTTTTGGGTGCCAAGTAGAAAAAAGATCTAAAAAAAAAAAGAACGACTAAATTTTTTTCTCAATGCGAAAATATTCCATCCTGTAATGAAATCTTCCCTACTTCCTAGTGACTTGGAATATTATATAGTTACCTAGTAGAACAAGTGTACACCTTGATTATTTTAAGTACAATTTAGTGCAAGTGTGGACTTACATATTAAAGTGTTCAGATAAGGTTGTGATTGTAATGCAAAACGCAATGATGAGAGTTTACAGTGATGCAATATTATTATTATAATTTTTTTTAAAACACCCAAACCTAAGTATTTTTGAGGAAAATTAACTTCTATTATGGTGAGAGATAGAAAAATTCTGGCAGAAAATATTATTTAAAGCTAATACTTGATTATAAAATAAATTTCTTATAGAAAGGGAGAAGCTGGTCAATACAAATGGATACACAGGGCACAATTTAGGAAAGTCGTGGAAGGAGTTGTGTGTTATTGACTTTGAACTGTGCTCAAAAAATCTTGTCTTGTCCTTTCGGAAAGATTTAAAGTTATGATGGTGGTCTCCACTTACAAGCCACAACCTATTAATAGTATGTATACCATATTTCTTTTTTTTTTCTTTCCATTTTTTCATTGCTAAATCCTATAATTTCAGAACTTTCATTGAGCACTAGTTGCAGTTGTTCTGGAGTCAGTATAGAAACAGGTGTCAGTTGAGAATGTGCAGTTTTCTCAGGTCATAAATCTCTACTTTGACCAGCTGGCACCACTAGCTGCTCTGCCGATGACATCGTAGTCCCAGCCTTAGAGTACAAAATTTGTGTGTGTGGGGGGGGGGGGGGGGGGGAATTTCTTATGGAAAATTATTTAAATTTTAATTTAAAAAAAGGTATTTAAAATTATTAGTTATTTATGTAAAAAATGGGAAATATTTGGTAATGTAGTCTTATGTGTATAATTTTGTAAAAGTATTCCATCAATCATAGGAAGCTAAGGGTGGGTGTAATGATGATGTGCCTATTTTACTAAAGTAGATATCATAAGATATAATTTGATAATGCCAGGCTTGTAACTTAATTGACGGAGGTTTTTTTTTAAAATTTTATTTGGAAATACAGTCATTGTAAAGTAAAATATTAAAATATGTATTATTTTATTTTTCCAAACACATATTTTTAATTTTCAACAAATGTGTTTCTATTGTTTATTTCTTGATAATATTAATAGATAAACATAAAAAAATCTTTTAGACTAATTCTTCAGTAATGAGGGATTATGATTAATTAAAGTGGTTGTGCATGCTTTAAATAATTTTTTAATAAATAATACCAACAAATTACCTACGTAAATAATTGCCATTTAGACAATGGAAATAGTTAATATGTATAAGTTACTTTGATTCTCAGTGTTAAAATGATAGTTTGTGTGATTGGTCTATGTTACAGTAATCTGTTTAAAGACATACTTAAGTGTGACATAATGATAAATTAGACACATCACATGGTGTAGAATTTTGTGGGGATTAACAGATTAAGGTGTCGAATGTGTTTTACCTACGAAAAAAATGGCAACTAGGTATCAGAAATAAATGCTGAAATACAAGAAGTCGATCAAGATGTATTAATGGATTCACTGAGCATGGTAGCTTGGTGGTAAAAACATGATCCACATTGGGAGGATCTAGATTTAAATTGTGGTGTTACCAACCTGATTTCTGGTTCTGTTGGTAGTTCTGTATGACTGAACCACCAAGATTACAATCGGTTACAGACTGCTTCAATAGAAACCCCACTGTCATTCATTATATTCCGAAGTTTTGGGATTGAGCCCACGACACACTCCACTCGAGTGTGATGTTTCAGCTATCGAGGCCTCAAAGCTATTGGGACTAAAAAAGCTTGCAGGAGAATCATTGTCAGTCACTGTACTCTTCACATAGCATCGTGACCTCTTTTCTTTGCTTTTTTAATAATATTCCTGATGAAACAATTCTTCCCAAAGCACTTGCTGCCAGGGCTGTCGAGAGGGATGGGTAGCAGGATGAAAATCCCTGAGACCCTGACACCATGAGGGCTCGGTTGAGATTCAAAATTTTTTTTATGCATGAGTTTACAGTGATAGTAGGACAAAAATTACAAGTATATTGCTAATAAACCTTACAAGTTATGTGATACGTGCAGGTCAAATCTACAGTTACGGCCATAGTAGCACTAAAAGTCTTTAAATTTTACCTAAATTGTGTGGTTTGAAAATATGTTCGTTAAGTAATTGGTGCTGGTAGTCGTGGAAATGGGGGACAAAATTATTTGCCTCCGGGTCCTGGGTTTCTCATCTCGTCATCAGAAGAACTCTATGCCAACAAGATGTTAAGCCATTTCTGTCCATCCAGAGCTGTTTCAGCTATTTGTGGTAATAGGTAGATTAGTGATCTCCTTTCAGTCCATCTTCTTACCTCGCAGCCATCCAGGTTTTACATTTAAGGTAATAAGATGAACAGAACCTTGGCTGCACATCTAAAGTGAATTTACTTCTGGAATGTGCACGTAAAGAATAAGAGGTTTGTAACTCAAATATTTTACCAGAGTCTTCCAGGTTTATCAATGCCACACTAACTTGCATATTATTATCTAGCTCTTTAGAGGATTTTTCGTAAGAAAAAGTTCAGGAGAGTGGTCAGCTTCTTTAGCTTATCCTTTATTTCAAACATTTTATTTATTGGTTAATCTTGATGAGAAACTTTTCCATAAAAAATTTCAAACTTGGTATTTTTGAATATTGCTAATGTTGCTAGATTATTCAGGAAAAGTTTTTTTTATTTCCACTGGTTTATAGAAAACTTAACAGTTGTAAATGCAATGAAATATGTACAGGAATATGTATTATAATTTCCTTTAAATTTCTTAAAATTACTACAAAAAATTCTTAATAGTAATATTAATCATATCTATCAAATTTACTGTTATTTAACCTACATGAAACCCTTAAATTTTCCTTGAATTTGAAGTCCTTCATAAGTGCGAAGTTTGTTGAGATTCAGTGGAGAATCCTAATATTTGAACAAATTTACAGTATTTGAACTCTAGCTGACCTAATCTTACCAATTTTTTACTTTAGTAATGATCGCTTATACTTCAACTTGGGAAAAACAGTGCAAAACCTTAGCTACCATGCAAAAAACCTAGCTGCTGCACAAAATATATAACTAGCAAAAAGCTAGCCGCAAAAATGTTTTAATGACCGTACAGTACTTGAATTGTGGCTGAACTATCCTAACCAACCCCTCACTAAAGATATGACCACTTAGATTTCCAAAACCTCGCCTTTCCAGAAAAACCTTAGCCTTCTCAAAAACACCACTGAACAGATAGAAAATTGAAATATATAATTTATACAAAAACTCTCCTTTTCTCAATCACTATAAATACTTAGCACATATTCATACACATTAACATTCATTTGAGAAAAAATGTGGTAAACTTGAATTTGGTGCTCTTTCTCTTATTCTCTCTTTTTTCACACACACACACACATGCACAATATTTTATATATTCACGGAATAACAAATTCTAAAAACCATTATAAAACGTGCCTTTACATAGACCTCATTCACAAACAAAAATAACATCTCCACTTTCATTTTCAACCGTGGCATCTAGCTAAAACAGGACAAAATATAAAAAATAAAAATAACTACAGAAATCCTTATACATACTCAAAAATATTCTAATAGATTAGAATCATCAAATTGTTTACGTATCATTCAATCAAAGAAAACAAATAAGTACTCCTCAGTAGAATACATGAACACCAGAAGAAACAATTATTTTATAATCCTACTATTATCTCAAATTATGTTAAAACAACTGGTACCAATAGCATAATGCTTTTTTCTTCCAAGAAGACAGTTGACAAATTTTATAAAAGTAATTTATGGACTTAATAATGTCAGAAATAGTACAGTAACATAATCAGTGCAATATAAACTGAAAATTGTTTAAGGGTTAGAAACTACTTATAATATCAAAATGTTCTACATAAAAAAAAGTGATAATAGTAGATGCAGAAAAAATATTTTATTTTGTTTATTGGACTTCTAGAAAGTTGTCCAGATGAACTACTTATTACATTGCCATAGGTATGTCTTTTGATTATTATGCATTTAGTTGAATTCCTTAAAGGCCCCGCCTACCTGGATACACATACGGTGTGCAGAGCTTTAGAAGAAACCACACAGTTTGAAAGATGCTTAAGATATTCGGGTGGGTGTATGTTTATGGAAAGTGTTTGAGAATCTGTTGAGGGCAGATGAGTAGTTATATTTGCTTGTTTTGTTTTAAACTGTATTTTTAGGAGAGTGAAACTGAAACTTGTGTTTTCAGAATAATTTTTAGACTGGTACAAATTCTTCATTTCTCCACTGTCTTAACCGCTCAGATTTCACAGTTGTCTTATGTACTAGAAGTCTGTGTGCTAGTTCAGAGCCTTTGCCTTAGAGGAGATACTTGCTAGAAACACCAGCGAGCTTCACACTTATCATCCTTCCTCACTAACACAGATACACCCCTGAATAGGTGGGCCCCTTAAGTGCTCACAAAACAGCATCAAACAGCATAAGATCTATAACTTTTTATATGAGTATTTCAAAGATTATCTTTTGAAATATGTATATGATACTACTATGGTAAGTTTGTCTTGTACTTCATAGCTACTTTTTGATTTTAATTTGAAAATTATTTTATTATTATTTTTACTGTTTCACCTTTCAAACACAATTTAAATGAGTCAAATATTTTTTTTTTACTTTTTGATTAATTTTTTTGAAGTGATAGGTACTGATTGAAAATAGCAACCTACAGAATATGCATACAGAATATCCTTGAAGCATAATTTTTTTTTTAGTTTTATAGTCTTTTTTGGAGTGTAGTGTAGCCTTTCATTTATTTTCTTGAATAATTTATTTAACACAGGAAACAAAAAGAGACAAAATGCTTCAGGTATACAACTGTAGTCTCTGAACTTGGCTTGTGTTCTGGGATGCAAAGTGTTACATTATTGTGACAACTCCCAGTTTATTTCCTCTATAAAATCTTTCTTGAGTAAAGTTATATAATTTTGTAGTAGTTTTAACTAGTTTGTTTTTAAAAAAATATATCAATAGTTTTTTTAAAATCTTATTGAACAATTAACTTTTTCTTCATAGCTCTTCACAGATAACAAGTTTTTTGGAATCACTCGGGGTTAAAAAAATAGATACTTTAATTGGACTTAGAATTATGTATGCAATATCTGTTAACACATTAAAATTATGCTGACCAGACCCAGCCACTAACTTCTGTCATGGTGTAACTCTTTTCAACTAGCAAGAGTTTGAGAATCCATTCTAAGGTGAAAAACTTGCTTTTGCTTAAGGTATTTGAAATTAGGCCGACCAGACCTAATCATTACCTTTGGTCAGATAAGGAAACAGCAGAAATTTGAGTGCTTATGTAAGAACCACAGCAAGCATTGATGACAAAAAAAAAGAAACTGTATACATGTGCTAGGACCTTATTTTATAACGCAGTTGGTAAAAATGCTTTCTGAGTGTGATTACAAATGACATAAAATGCTGAAGCACATCTGTCATTTAAATGCTCAACTGCCAAAAGAAAGGATTTATGTAGGCCTACATATGTTGTTGAAGGTTACAAGTTATGTAGTTAAAATTTCCACATATTAATATGTTTTAAAAATTAATTATATCTTATAAATGTACATGTATGTACATTAAAAAAATATTAGTACGTATATGAAACTTTAGTACTTCTAATACCACCTTTTTTTTTCCGCTGTATTCCACAAAAAGCAACTTACAGGTGTCAACTGCACAGACTGTAACAGTATGTAGACAATTCTACAAAGCAAACATGCCCAAATAAATTTCAGTTGATACAAAATTCTGTATGCATGTTTTAAGTGTCCTAATTTTGTAAATATCAATATTTAATGAATAAACATTGTTTTATATTTTCAAATCAGATTTATGTACTTCTGTTGCTCATTTATGTGTAATGCATTACATTTTTTTATCATAACAGTTTCTATAGTTGATAGTTTTGGTTTTAAGTAATTATGTAAAGCAATTTTTTTTATTCTTAAGAATACCTAAGGTTCCTACTTTTCCAAATGTGTAGCCATTTTTATTTCAGTTGTCTGTAATTTATAGGTACTTCAAATTAATCGTGGTTTTATTGTCTCCATGAGCTTTTAGGTATACTAAAGCACAAATCATTGTCTCATCTGTTATAGTTCCTTATGTAACTGACTTGTAAGGCATAATGTTTTGTAAAGCATGACTGTCACAGTATATTTAAGTATAATGGCACCATTTTTTCAGCCTAATAAATCTGTTTGTGGCTTCAAACTTTTGACAAAATTGGTACAGTAAAATTTGTGAATGCATTTTACTAACAAACATTTAACATTCTCTGTTTAAACTTTAAAACTATCATATAGCTAATCACATGTATTTGCTATTAAATTACTTAAATATGCATGCCAACATGTCAAGTAACAACAGGTTTATTGTGTACCAACATTTTTTTTTTCTTAATTTTTCTTTTTAGCAAATAATGTTTTTGTAAATTTTGGCTGATATTTAGCATTTACAATAAATTTAGTGGAAATGTAAGAAAGAAAATTTCTTACAGGTTTGTAATAAAAATACACACCATTTACTGTTATTACTGAGTTGTACAATTTATTTGTGCCAATATTCGGACACATCCATAAGTACGAGAAAAATAGGGACTACTCTAGATTGTGATACCATAACAATACTGATGTCACCAGTATGGCGTCGTTTACGTCATTACAATCCCTACTTTCTTACGGAACAAGTGCGGGAATATGGGGGTTATGGGTGGGGAACAATAAACACTGTTTGTACAAATTTAATTTTTAAAAATATTTTGGCACCTATCGTAAACTAGAATATAATCTCCCCCCCCCCCCCCCCCCCCCCCCGCGTTTTATTCTGTTTTGCAATACAGATTTTTTATTATCAATAAAATTATGTCCGTAGACAATGCAACATCGTGCGCTATTTATTATAACAATTCATTTTACTGAATAATAAAAGTTGCGTGAAAAGTGGAAAATGAGGAATAAATTACTGGTATCGCAAAATATGTAGATTTAACCAGGCGGGACCATTCTAGTTCACGATACCGAGAAAATATCACGAAAATTCTTACTTTCAATAAATTAAATACCGGTATCGCAAAATATAAATGACCGGGTGGGACTGTATTCTAGTTACGATACCGAGAAACTATTGTATCGAAAGTCTCACTTTAAAAAAATTAAATACCAGTATTGGAAAATAGAGTTGACCGATTTGGAACTGTTCTCTACTTCACGATACCGAGAAATTTCACATATTTACTGGTATCGCGAAGAGAGTATACCGGTGGGACTGTATTCTGCTTCACGATAGCGATTAGAAGACTATCTAGAAATTTCATTAACGTAATCGCAAAATAGACTAGAACAGGTGGGCCTATTTTCTATTTCACGATACAATATTTTATTCACGAAAATTGTAATTTTGTACAAATGAAATATCGGTATCGCAAAACAAACTAGACCTAGTAAAATTTGTCTCCTTTATGATACTTTCTACCTTTAATTTTCTTGTGTCATAAAATAAAATTCCCTAAAAATTGTTACTAGCCGACCTACCCTCATCAAACCTTTCGCTTTGGTTTTATCAATTCAACGATTGCACAACTAACCTACAAGAAAACGAGCAATTTTTACATTATCTAATAACTTTTATGATTCACCTAACAAAAGAAACTATTTCACCTAACATCGCAAATGAAACATATACCTCTCACCTTACACATCAAACGAAATTCACATAAAACTACAAATCACAAACATTTAAAAGTCATAAAAACACATTTCTTAGCTTTTGGTAATAATCGTTTTCTGTCTATTACAAAAATGCATTAGATGTAAAATTTTTGTTAAATCATTTAATGCAACAGTGTGTTAAAACGAAAAACAAGAATTATTAGAATATTAATCTCTTAACAGTAAAAACTGAACTGTAGTTAGGGCTAAAAAATTGTCCCTGAGGGTAGGCTAAAGCATACCAAGTGTAGAGCACGTGTAAATATTTGGTGAGCATTTTACATGATACTGCAGTCATTGCTGTTGCAGTGCGGCGTCGCAGTTTGCCCGCGGCTATTGGAGACGGAGGTACGTAGCTAGTCGAGGTGTATGTGTGTGAGGCGGGATGATAAGCGCGACGCTCGCTGGTATTTCTAGCGCGGTATAGCCTCTAAGCGCAAGGCTCTGAACTTGCGCGCAGTCTTCTCGTCGTCATATGGCAACTGTGAAATTCGAGCGGTGACCGTAACATATGGCGGAGAAATGAAGATAAAGGTGTATGCAAGTCCCTTAAGTGGTTTCAAGAATCTGCACCGGTTGTTTTACGCCTATATAAACGTTACCCTGAAAACAAGCTCTTTAGCCATTTCAACTCTTTTAAAAATACATCTTATAAACGTAATCCGAAATCAAAAGTAGGCCTACCTTTCGGCCCTAAGCGAATTCTTAAATGCTTTTCGTAAACAGATCCCACACGGATATCTTGAGTAGTTTTGAAATCGCGTTGTTTTTCCTGAAACTCTGCCCACCGTATGTGTGCCCGGGTAGTGAGCCCCATAACGCCCCCCCCCCCCCCCCACCTTTTCTCACACACATGTAAATAATCGCAGTGATGTCAGGCGAGCTTGGAGCGGGTGCGCTCCCATGACGGCCGGATTATCGTCCAGGACGCTTATTGTAGAAACGCCGTGCTCGGGCACACGAATGCGACCTTCGTGGTTTCCTTACATATCAGTCTCTTAAAACTGCTGGTGCTACCGCCGAATGCTCAGAGCGGTAGGAGGTTCCTCCGTAATGTCGATGGAAAGCACGGTGATAAGTATTGTAACTGACTTTTATTAGTTGAGAGTTTTTTTGAATGTGTTTGTCGCCATGTATGTGCATACTTAACATGCGAGCTAGCAGTACCAGCTGCCGCGGCGCCAGGGCAACAACTGCCGCCGACCAAGTGAAGCGGCAGCGTGCAGCATTCGCCATGGAACACTTGCCGTTCTTTCTTTGCGTGGTTCCGCATCTGCCGCGGGGTTCTGTCTTCAGTTATGCGAGAGTTGTAGCCTTGTGAAATCGAATGATCCATTTAGTAACATCCTGGTGTAATTGGCACATGGAGAGGCCGTTACAAGGGGCTTTAGCGAAAATACATTTGTTTCACTGATCACATCTGGTAGGCCCATGTGATCCGGTATTGCTGCATGCATACATCATATGTGACCTGTAATTTATTGGACCTAAGTTACGGCAGGGATAATGTATGCAGCACCGTGTTGACGTAATATGACTTAGAAGTAAGCAGATAAGGCATCTTGAGCAGTTACTTTGCAAGCCTCAACGAATATTTTGCCATTCTGTATGACTTTATGTGCACTCGAGCTTAAGTTCAAATCCGTTAGTCTAAATATCGACACCTTCCATTCTACGGTTGGCTCCGTGTGGTGCCAGCGAACGAATCTGTTATGCTCAGAGTCCATCCAAGTCACGTTCAGTGGATGCTCAGTGATGCCTGTTGAGGTTACGGTTCTACTGCATCTTCGCATAGTGCGCACGATTTAGACCATCAGCATGCTCTGTTCCCTGATCTATTCACGCCGACCAAGGACAGGCGACACCTATTTCAGGCACCGGTAAACTTAATTGCTGTACTAAAGGAGCAAATAAATTCGTACCATACGCACAGCAAACATTGTATACTGTGCCTGCAATATACCAGAAATATGTGCAGTGTGTTTGTATCTGGATGATGGTCGAAATTTTTTGGAGGACGAAGCGGCAGATTTTCCTTGACGGTACCAACACAGTGACTGTTAAAATAGGATGAAAATTTGTGAATAGTTCTTATTTGTAGAACTTTCAATTTTTTTCTTAAAATTGTAAAAAAAAAATGTTAAACTATTGTTATTAATATTTTTAGAATGTTCTGTAAATTACATTTTTAGCAGCACTACCTGTTCTAAGGGCCTGCCCCACTATGAGATCTTCAGAAAATTATGTGGGTTTTAAAAACTACTCAACCTATCTCAGTGACGTCTGTTTACAGAAAGATTAAGAAAATGTTGAAATCGAAGTAGTAGTTAGGTTCTCACAACCTTTCTCTAAATTTTAGTTTTTGGAAATATGTTGGAATAGAATATTGGTAGTTAATTTTTTTGAATGAGAATTGCAACACTTGTAAGTACCAAGTGAATTGTCATTGTACTGTTATATTAATTACTAACTATACCGGCCACGCGATGATGTTGCTAAGTTTAGTTAAATGGAAAATAAATAAAAGAGAGAGCTCACTTTTTTGTTGTAATTTGTTTGAAGTAAGTACACAATTACAAAACATCTCTCACTCTCGCCCTCTATAAATCTTACTATCTCTCTCTCTCTCTCTCTCTCTCTCTCTCTATATATATATATATATATATATATATATATATATATATCCATATATCCATATCCATATCGCAGAACCGGATTGATGTGAAAGGACAAGGGGGGGACAGGCTTGGAAATCCCAAGTCAAACATCGATAAATAAAGTTCTAACATAAATAACGTTATTCAATAATACGAGTTACAATTTGTCAGAATATAAGGGTAATGTGTAACGAATCGTCGGATGTGCTTTTGACATTACAAGTTCCAGGATGATATTTATCATACAGACACAGATAACATAAATTAAAACGTCATCTGATACATTGAATGAATGCAATTTTCCCACATACACAAGGAATCTTTAGAGTTTATATCGAAAAACAAACCTCGTTGACATTTTGAAAAGTATTTCTTTCTTCCGACAATTTGGATGTCAACCATGCGTAAAGCAAATATTTCCGTGAATATCGGTGCTTATAATTGGTGATTTACGATGGAATGTATTTTAATAGCATCTTCGTGAGAAGCAATTTATCGTTTGTTTTCAATCAGATATGTACAATTTTGAATGCGCTGGATAGAGTTTTTAATTTGCCTGTAGAATTAAACGTCGCTCGGTTGGCAAATATGAATACATTTTGGAGGTATGACTTAACCATGCAAGTCCCAAGACCGTCGTCGGTGGTAAAGATTTCTTCGTACAATCCAGGATTCGTTTGAACTCACCCTTGCCCCCCCCCCCCCCCCCTCCTCACCAAGAATCTATTATTAGCAAGAATTTTTCTTTTTCTACGTAAGGAAGCATGACGCTGGTTAAAAACAGATCATAGAGCTGTGGTAAGTTTTCAAAATTTCGAATATTTTACATCTGAAAGGCTTTCGTTAAATTCTCAACAGTTTTTTTTTAACCCTTGGATCGAATTTTCCCGTGGCTTCTTGCAAACACAACACTTTCGGTGATAATTCACCAGACAATATCATCGCTGATTGTGCCGTGTATGAGTGTGTTAAAATTGTTCATATAATGCCTTTTAACAAGCTCTGTTTTTGAATTTTTTTCGGCGAGAGTTTGGTCATAAGTTGACTTACCAGAAAACCTGTCTGATCGGTACCAAACAAAAATATTTTGTCAAAATTTGCGATGATTGCTTTCGTCTGCAGTTGAAACTTCCTTGCGAATTCCAGTGTTTCTGCCAGTCACAGATTCTCTGTTACTCATATATCGCGTGATCTTCCTCTGCCAAATTCTGTGCCGCTGTTGAATTTTTTCACCCATGAAAGTGACGCTCTGAAGATAAATTCCTTCGATTGAAATTGGCCTGCAGCAGCCAACGCCAACTGCTGTATGTTCCTTGTTTTCATCTGAAAAGTAAAATCGAAGTGTCATGCCATAATAATAATAATAATAATAATAATAATAATAATAGAATTATAATAATTCAAATAGGGTTATTGAAAATCGAAAAAAAGATGTAAAGTCGATAAAACAGTACATTTACTTGCTGCTATTTCTGCATACCTCCTCGAAGCGGACATAGGTCCATGAATCAATTATGGAATTTTACTCGATTCTTGTTCCCCCAGTTTTTGTTCTCTTCCTATCTCTTCAAATCGTCCTTCCTTTTTAAACTTCGAGATTTTTTTATCTGGAGATTTTATAGATTCAATGTGGGGTGTTCTTTTGCCAGTGTCACTACTTTTATTTTTGTCTCCAACGGAACGTATCCATTTTTGGCCTTCTTTTCGGCTGGATTATAATCCTCATCGTCGGAAAAAAATCTCATTCAACTTCATGGAATATACCTTTTTCGTCTATTTCGTCGAAATGAATGAGGCTCTCGTCAGTAATACGTATTTTTTTCCCTAACACTTCGACGGTAGACTGATACAGTTCTTCTCCAATCGCCATTGCATCTGCAGAAATCGTTGCTGATGATTCTGAATCTCTATAAGGTCCGCTTCTTGAAGAATACTTATCACAAAACACGCACACATATTTTAACCGTCGTTTTGCAACTGCATTATGCATTGAATGTTCGTGATATTCATCACCCGCAGTGGTCGAATAATCGGGAGTCACCTTCCATTTTTACAGTAAAAATGTGATTTTCAAAGAATTCGCACGTACACTATGCGTTCTTGTTAAATGAGCAAAGTCTCATAGTTACGCGAGTTAACTGCCAAATGGGACCTGTTCGAGCGCAACGTGCTGTACACGAATAGAATCCAGGTGCAAGCCTATCACTCCTCTTGTCCTTTCACATCTGTTTCTGCAGGTCGTAGCGTCCAGGTACAAAGCAGTTCCGGGCACCTTACCCGATCGCAGGTATGGGGAATGTTGCAAAATACGACAGGCATACATTTTCAGCAAAACTTCGTGTGTTTATGTTAGTCGTTTACTTGTCGATAGTTATAAATATAATATTTGTTGTAATGATAAACAGTGAACAGACAAAAAAAATTGGAAATTCAATAAAAGTGTATGCAAATAAACAATTTTTTTTCGTTATATTACCTTTGAATTATATATATATATATATATATATATATATATATATACTCACGCACACGCACCCGCACGCACACACCGCACCACCCTCCCACACCGCACCACCCTCCCACACCGCACCACCCACACACCACCCCACACACCACCCCACACACCACCACACACACCACCACACACACCACCACACACACCACCCCACACACCACCCCACACACCACCCCACACACCACCCCACACACCACCCCACACACCACCCCACACACCACCCAACACACCACTCCACACACCACCCAACACACCACTCCACACACCACCCAACACACCACCCCACACACCACCGCTCACAACGCTCACAACGCTCACAACGCTCACACGCTCACACGCTCACACATGAAAGAATTGGACCAGTGTTGAAAAAAGAAGATACGATTAAAAAAAAAAATGGATAGAACTTGATCCAGAGATCCAACGCTCACGGAGCTTGAACGCTAACCACTCGACCACCCCCATCTCGCGCTCATGGTCGCAACGCTCCGGTACATATTCCACGCGTATAACTTCTCTTGCGATTATCTCGAAGAGGCCCAAGTAGTACGCCTTACTACTTGCACATTGTGTTGTCCTAATGGACTACTAAAATTGTATAAAGTTGGAATAAAATCCCTGATCCGAACGTCGTAGCGTCATCTTGTAAGTTACGTGTGGCGTCTCTATTCTCGCTGGCCGCCGATCGGGAGAGCTCGACTGCTACAGGGCTGTCGGAACCTGCCTTCACGATCGGCAACTCGCTATCAAACACGGCGGCTTGGAAGTGTGGTGGCAACCGTTACCTATAAACTAGACATTCACGCATTTGTTGTTTAGGCACTACTTACATTATTCTTAAAGTAAATTTATTTACATTTATGTATTTCTGTTTTATTACCTATTCTTCCAATAATACATAATGTCCATAAAATAATGTCCCAGTTATAAATTCTAGTAGTATCAACTGTAAGCGTTGTAGAGTTTTGGTCCAAGGTCACAATTAAAGAGTAACTCAAACTGTTTATATAAGTACTGCTTTGTTGTTTTCTCGCTTGCAGCGCCACCTACGCAAAATGGTGATTCCCGAGCGTAAAGCGTTTTGTATTCCTCAGTTTTCTGAGAGTGAATCTGTAATTTTAGCCCTCACCATTGGAATACCTTTGTACGAGAGTGGTTGAAGGTTGAACGTCGGTCAAAAAACCTGACCGTTGGATTGGTCGTAGTGGTCTAGATGGCAGCTCTTTTTCGTTGGCCTCCTCGTTAACCTGACAACGCCAAGCGATTTTTTTTTTCCTTTGGGGGGCTTTATAAAAAAATAATGTCTACGTTCCGCCGCTACCTAATGATTTGTCAGAGTTGAAACACAGAATTGAAGAGGCTAAATTGCTTTCATTACTCCGGACATGTTAACCAAAATGGGGGAAGAATTGGACTTTAGGTTGGATATGTGCTGTATAACCAAAGGTGCACATATTGGTCATTTGTAAGAAAAACTAGGTTAGTTTACCTTCAATTTTATGTATGATTTGTTATAGTTATAAACTGTTATATACCATTGAA
Source organism: Bacillus rossius redtenbacheri (assembly GCF_032445375.1). Taxonomy (NCBI): domain Eukaryota; kingdom Metazoa; phylum Arthropoda; class Insecta; order Phasmatodea; family Bacillidae; genus Bacillus; species Bacillus rossius. The sequence continues at coordinate 78,723,638 of NC_086332.1, forward strand.
ACTGGGATTAAGTGTTACCTTGTCTTGCCTTGCCTACTTTATCAGCATACGTATTCAGATATTGTTTAGTGGTATTTTGTATTTAATATTATAATTAATATTTTCAAGACTTAGATTTTAAATATCTTGTTTCAATATGCTCAAAAGATTTCATATTTATTCAAACAATTAAGTTAATAGGGTGTATTTTGTCGTTTGAAATTGCACTGATAAAGTAAGGTGCGATAAACTTAACTCATTGTCTAATGTAATAAAAAACCAGCGAAACTTCTTTATTTAATTTTTGTGGATGAAAATGATTACTAAATCACTTTGAAGAGTAAAAAAGGAAAAAAAAAATTCAATTTGTTGTATAACCATACCCAAAACAGTTTTACTCAGCAATATGGCATGCCATGCAATCACCCTAACCACTGAGCTATATCAACCTATGTTAAATTGGCCTCACTACTATAACACATATTTGATTGTAAAATGCAGAGTAGGCTTGAGAATTAGCGTGTATTTATTTATAGTTGATCAGTATTCTGTTTTAAACTTTAAAAAGTTATTAAGTGCTTCAGTGTTTAAAGATGAATTTGTCTAGTAGCCATAATGTACTTTCATACAATTCAGACATAAAATGATAATAATCAAGCGATTGGGTTACATTTAATTAAACAAGATTTTCATTGTGTGACCTGCACATGTTTTTTCGTACCACGAATACCTACCATACCCAAATGCACACGTGTAGAAACCTAAAATAATTTATAGGCATACAGCTGGAACTTCACTTTTCCTCTTTTCGTACTAAACGAAGACTGTAGACTTTCATTTGCGACATGGCATTATATACTATATATGCGGTTCCACGTTTTTACAGTATCTTATCGTTTTGTAAGCACAGAGTTTAAATACATAACTAAGGTTTAGTGATAAATCATGAATATTTAACGGCTGTTTAGTGTTGCCATGTGTTTGTCTGGTACACTCCGGATGGGGAAGCAGAAGAGAATCGTTAGAACCGAACGTTGCCGAGAGAACGGACCCTTGTACCGGTAGAGCACTTAGATTAGCATGTCAGACACTTCTAGGTCAAACTGATTTGTTCCGATCGGCGAGGGAACACTATGTCGGAAACGACCTCGAAATCTTACGATAGAACAAACGAGAAACTGCAAATACACCCCCTGAATACAAGCTAGTTCCTCCCCTCCCCCCCCCCCCCCCCACCCATTTATTCTCTTCATAAACGCATGGATGCGTTGTATGTATTTTGCACGTTTCTAAGGTCGTGATCTCTCATATTATTCTGTGTTTCTAAGTTTCTACGTAGTCATTTCGAGACTAGTATGCGCTATCCTAAATTACAATTGACGTTTGATTTTTTTTTTTTTTTTTAACAAACGTGCGTGTATTGTGGTGTACAATTTAAAACAAATGCACTGTGACTACTGCTTTAGCTCTGATGTTGACCGTTTTTCTGGCGTAATCCTACGCCATTCACAGATATACAGGGTGGCCACCGACCCGGGAAAAACCGGGAAACCTGGAAAAAGTCTGGAATTGGAAAGGACCCGGGAAAAATCTGGAAATAATCTTGAATTTTACTAGTCATTAGGGAAAAGTTCGTTTGTGTGCCCCGCTTTTACACGCAGCGTCTGACTTGCAAGAAACTGCGTCGGCTTTAGTTTCGAATTTAATTAATTTTTCAGCTGTTTATTTACTATATCTATGTGTTTTACGACTTAACGGGAAGTCAAAACATTCATTTTACGTATTTGAAGACGTTCGTGTTTTCGTACCTGTACTTGTTCTAAATGACTAACGAAAAAAAAAAAAAATACTTTACCCAGGTCTACCACCATAAACATCGTTTCTAACAGTAATACGCTCCACGAATGCGTGGGTAATACAATGGTAGTACATGAGTTTGAATTCAGCAGTTGGTTGCAATGATCGGTCGTAGGAACCAATGACAAAATTATATGCGTTCTTATATTCTTATTGGCGTATTGCGCAGTTTTTTCGTTTGTGAGGTATGAGGAGGGTTTAGAAGATGGCGATGGTGCGTCGATTGTTTAGCGGAACACGAACGTGAATAATTTTTTGTTTGTAGTTTTTGGAAGCATGAGTATCTTGTAGCAGTGAATGCAGGAGGGAGGTTAGGATCATGTCAACGAGATATTCCTGTCGCTATGAGGTGGAGTTTCCGTGGGCCACCGAGGACCCTAAAGACAAAGGTAGCGCAAAGTGCAAGATCTGTGCGAAAAGTTTTAAGTTAGATACTATGGGCAGAGGTGCCTTTTTAAGCCACGCCAAATCGAAATTTCACCAAAATGCGAAGTCATGCCAAGATAGAAATATGTACGTTACTGCATTTTTTTCCACTCATCCTGGTCAACACCATGAAGCTGTTCCGTCTTGCAGCAAAGGTAAGTTACAGTTACTAGTGTTTTATTAATATTTTTGTTTTGTGTTAAATAAATGCTTGAAGAGTCTATTGAACTCTATAGATTTAATGAGAGTGCCGAGTGTGTGCATTTGCTTACAATTTATTTGAAATACAGCCTATAGTTTCACGTTGTACAGTAAACGCCCGGCACATCGCGCCCCGATTGATCGCGGAATCGAGTATATCGCGAGTCAAATCATGTCCCCCAATCAAAAATGAATAATTTAATAATGAATAAATGGTTGCGAGCAGAATAGGGTCAACTCTAAAATTCGATTCCGGAAGTAGGGGAACTATCATGACACATTCGATGAAGGTAGGTATGAAAGTAAATAAAAATGCGGCAGTGTTGGTAGCCACATGCGATAATTGATTTTGAAAAAAAAAATAAGCAAAGGTGTGGCAACAGTGTAACATAGAAATGCCGGCAAATGTTTGGTAGCTGAATAACAGCCGGGGCACATTGTAGGGAAAGACAATATGACTATGCAAGGTTAGGTAAGTAGGAAATATATTTAAATGTAAAATGCATCACCCGAAGACAATTTTCAGATGTTGAAAAGAAAGTGAAAGGTTGGTTAGATTAGGTCAGCTACACAAAGAAAAATTAAATTAAAAATTTGCTACGGAAAAAATAGTTGTTTGATTACCCGAAAGTATTTTGTATCATTTTCTGAATGGTACTGAAAAAGAAGTGAAAGGTTGGTTAGGTTAGGTCAGCTACATAAAAAAAATTAGCTAAATGTAAAAACGTTATTTTAATATACGAAAGTATTTTGTATCGTGTTCTAGAAGGTATGGAAAACAAAGTGATAGGTTGGTTGGGTTAAGTCAGCTGCATAAAAATAATGCTTATAAATAATACATAATACCAATAAAAAATAAAATGAAAAATAATTATCAGATAATTGTTATGCTGTGGCGTTCTAGAACATTTGCGATTAGGTCAGCCATGTAAGTGCCGTATGTTTTAGTGTAAGGACATTGAAGGTATATTTTTGCCCGTAAAAATTAAAACGGTGTCGGATAGTACCTGCTATACCAGTATTTGTTTGCTAATTATTCTCGTTCTCTGTGTGTCTTATATGCAGTTTGAATGTTTTTAGACTAAGTTTGCACGTTATATTTCTCGAAACCACGTCTATTGCTACATTTTCTTTGATACAGAAAAAGTTGTATCAGAAAATAGAGTTGAGCGGATGGGTTATACTCTATTTTCCGATACAGTTTTTTTAAGGAAAATATTTTTGTGAACGTGGCAACTTGTTGGAATCGTGAAATATAACAGTTTGTACAAAGCTACAAACTGCGTAAAAGTAACACAGAGGAGAATAATTAGCAAAATAGAAGACTGGTATCGCAAAATAGAGTAGACGAGGTAGGATTAAACTCTAGTATGCGATACTGTAAAATAAGTTTATGCGCAGACATTTATTGCATATTTATTGATTTTATTCCTTCCCCAAGGTAGGGAGCAGACAACAGTGTGCATGTTCCATTGTTTCAGGTATTGCTGCACGACATGAACAAGCGAATCATGTCGATCCTGATCAGAAGTCATCTGTAGATAACTTGGTATCAACTATCGATACCAGCGAGACTCCAAATCGAAATGTTCTTCAAAGGTTCCTTTTGGGGGAACATATTACGAGGGCGGAAATTTTGTGGGCTCTTCACACTATTGTTGGTCACACATCACTTCGTAAAGCAGCTGAAAGTGTATCAGTCATGAAACTCATGTTTCCTGACTGTGCGGTCACTCAAAAAATGGAGTTGCAGCGTTCGAAGATTGGTTATCTAATTAACCATGGCATAGCTCCATATTTTGAAAAAGAATTGAAGGAGCTGGTAAAAAAATCATCTGAAATTGTTATTGGTTTTGATGAAAGCCTAAACAAGGTTGTTCAGCGTGAACAAATGGATATACATGTCCGCTTCTGGGATGAAGAACTCAACATGGTGCAGTCTAGGTATTTCACGTCAGTTTTCCTAAGCTCTACTCGAGCCCAAGATCTATTGAAGGGACTCAAGAATGTTTTAGGACATGAAAATTTGAGAAAAATTATTCAAGTGTCCATGGATGGGCCCTCTGTGAACTGGAAGCTATCTAAGGATCTAGTTACTGAATTGCGTGAAGAAATAGGTCGTGAAGGTTTTGACCTAATCAACATTGGCAGCTGTGGGCTTCATGTTGTACATGGTGGGTTTAAAGAAGGAATAAAAGTGACAGGATGGTGTGTAGTCGGGTTCTTAAGAGCGCTTTATTATCACTTCAAGGATGTTCCTCTGCGGAGAGCAGATTTCTCATCTTGCACAGGTTGCACTGTATTCCCCCTTAAATTTTGCTGTGTGAGATGGGTGGAAAATAAGAAAGTTGCTGAAAGAGCTTATGAACTACTGCCACATATGAAGACTTATGTTGAAGCCATCGAAAAGCAAATAAAGGACAAAGTGAAACCTAAAGATTCACACTTCAAACGAAGTTTTCCTGCTCTTAAAGAATCCCAAAATTTCAAGATTATTTGTAGTGCTGTAAAGGATGAGATGATGGGTGCCAAACTGGCCTTTTTCACTGCTGGAGCATCACTTGTAGAACCCTTTCTACGAGAATTTCAGAGTGATGACCCAATGGCACCATTCTTGCATCAAGAACTTCAGGCACTCACAACCACTGTGCTTAAGAGAGTTGTTAGAAAAGAGGTTATCGAAAGTGCTCAATCAATTACAAACATTGACTTGTCGAAAAATGAAAACCTTCTGCTGGCAAATCAGGTGGACATTGGTTTTGCAGCTACAGATGCTCTGAAGAAGGTACGAGGTCAGCTTGCTGAGAAGGTTGTGCTACAATTTAAAAATGACTGTAGATCATTTTATGTTGGCTTCCTTCAAAAGGTTCTGCAGCGTTCTCCACTTGCATATAGTCTTACTAGACAAATCTCCTGTATCAACCCTGAGTTGATACGTAGTAAACCAAACCTTGCTGAGAAAAGAATTAAAGCATGCTTGGAACTTCTAGTTGAAAAGCAACAGATCCCGGGGTCCACCGCTGACAAGATTCTGCAAGAATACCAAGAATTTATCCAGATAGCTTCCGTGGGAGAAGCCATGAAGTCTTATCATCGCCAGAATCAGCGTCTAGATTTGTTCTACGTGCAGGTTATGGTGGAATCTGGCAAATCATTTCCAAGTTTACTACTATTTATCAAGCATTTGCTTATTCTTTCCCATGGAAATGCTGCTTTGGAACGTGGTTTTTCCGTAAATTCGGATTGTCTGGTTGAAAATCAAACTGAGGATAGTCTTATTGCACAAAGAATTGTGTATGATGCTGTCATGAATTCTAAGGGTGTGCAACATGTGCAAATTACTAAATCGCTTATCCACTATGCAAGGAATTCTTGTGCGCGTTATAAGGAGCATCTGGAGAGTAAAAGAAAGAAGGTAGAGGCTGAAAAAAGTGAAAGGGACAAGAAAAGAGAAGCTCAAAAAAATCTAAGGGAACTGGAGGCAAAAAAGGCGAAAATAATGAATGATGCCTTAAAAGAGGCAGCCCTCATTGATGAAGAAATAAAAAAACTTTAAATGGTTCATGTGTGTGGAAAAGTGAGAATTTTTGTATCAGCGATTTTTATTTAAATAAAATAACACTTTATATCAAGAACACTTCAAAATACTTCAAAATGTTTTTGTAATTTGTTCACTGATTGGTGAGTATTCTTGGTTTTAATAAATTCTTAAAGTGATTATTGTTATAGTGTCCTTGATGTCGGTAAACAACATTAATCAAAACAATTGAAAAACTATTTCAAAATATATTTTTTTGCCACATATATGTCAATTTTTTTAAACCTGGAAAATCTTAAGAAAACCTGGAAAAATCTGGAAAAAGTCTGGAATTTGGTTTTAATAATAGAGTGGCCACCCTGTGTTTTCCGCGTGCGATTTCACGCACTGTTAGAGATGACGTCGTGTGCGTCAAAGAAATTTGGTTTTCACGTTGTGGCTAATCTGTTTTACAGTGAGACGAGTTTCTTTAATTTCTCGATCGTTGGTTGCAGTTTTTCTACCACCACGTTCTTAATTTACAAACACTGTGACTATAATTTGATGTAAGTTTTTGGACATACGCCATTGCTAAGAACTTTTTCTGTTGAAGAAAAACTAATAAATAAAAATACCCAAAAAAGACAAAAAAAAAACACAAAATTAAGCAATTGTTTGCTTAATTTGGTGTGTTTTTGTCTTTTTTGGGTATTTTTATTTATTAGTTTTTCTTCAACAGAAAAATTTCTTAGCAATGGCGTATGTCCAAAAACTTACATCAAGTCATGCACTCCCATTGCACAAATCTTTTAAAGATAACACTGTGACTATAATTATTACCTATACTTTATGCTAAAACTAAAATAGTAAAAAAAGATTCCACATATGGAGTTTTTGGGGCCTAATTTGTTAAATATACAAGAAGCTTTTAAGTGCGTATGTGCTCCTTTCAGTGTAGGTTAGTTTCCTATGTAAAATAATACAGTGAGTCATATATTACTTTACAAAGGGGAATCAACTTAAAAATTCAATCTACAGAAACAGTCAAGCATTTATGTTTTGTAACAAAAACGAAGATTATATATTTAACTTGTACAATTACGTGGAAACATCGAAATTATATCAAAAGTTCGTGCATGGCATTTACACTACCGTGGCTCACATCATTATTTTACTTAGCCGGCCTAACTCACAGATGTGACCATAATACCTAACTCCATGCCTACAATGAGTGTATTAGTGGAGACAACTGTAAATCTAACCAATGCCGCCTTGCAAGAGTAAAAGATAAATGCATAAATCGATCCAGTTAAAATGACTCACCCATATAATTTTTTTTAAAATTACATAGAAATATATGAGGATAAATAATTTCACGGAATGGCATTTTGAAGGCATGGATAACAGCATTAAATACAGTACCTGATCTAAATATAACGTACAAAAGCCACTACAAATCTAACCATTTCCTCCCTAAAAGAGTAAAAAATTATTACATAATTCGTTCCAGATTAAAATTCTACGATATCGCAATACCGCTTTACAGAGTAATAAAACACAATAAGCAGTACTCCGAAATACCATTAGCATTGTGTTCCTTCACCTGGAACAAATTATCAGTTGATGTAGCCTATGCTCAGTACGGAGACTTCAAATTCCGCGATGTATGTTGACAATTGATCAATCCATAGGAGTATGGGGATTGCGTGTCGCATGCGCTTTTAACGATTTCAAATGCAAACCACAACCCAGGAACTTGATAACTTCTAGTTTTATAAATTAATTTCAAGAGAGATGTCCGTCTTTTAGGCGGGAGGAAGTAGAAAAGGAGGGTGGGGTGGGCAATATCGTTCCAGGGAAATTCGACCGGTTGTTCATTGAGACGTTGCAGGCCGCATTGTCGCGACAACAGCGGGCGACGGAGCGACGGAAAGTAGGAATTATGAAGTTGTGTTCGCGATAAGAAAACTGAAGTTTCTAGAACGAGTCACTAGTTTGCCGTGTCGGGCAAGGGGCTGAGGGTTTCTGGTTCCCTGGCGGCTGGCTGTGGCGGGACGGGCGTCTCGTGGCGAACCGGTAGCGTGCCGACCCACGCTGCCCCCTCCTACCCCCTCCACCGACTTTCCCCAACTCCTTTTCTCACCCTTCCACGCCCCTTCTCCATCTCCCGCGCGGCTCACCCGCTCTCCTTGGTTCCCTCCCCACCCCCACCCTACCCTGACGCCCCGCGTTTTCCCGCCACCCGCGGTCGGGCCCGGTCGATAGATAGCGCGAGGCGCGCTCCACACTCCCGGACTGGAAAATACGGCAGTATGCGTGTGTGATATATGTGCTAGAAGAAACGAACCTAGGTTTACCCGGGTTAACTTAGCGTTACGCAAGTTTGTCGGGTAAAGTCCGAATAATAACTTAAAATAAATTTGATGTCGGCGTTTCCCCGTGTACACCAAGTTGTACCCAACGCTGACTGGGTAATGTTAGGTGTTGCGTCATGTCTGAGCACGTGGCACGAAACGCGCGAACGCCGACATCCCCCACGCCGCTCTGCGACCGAACACAGTGCACGTACGGCGTTCCGTGAGCGTCTTTATAAAAAGTTTCAAGAGTTATTGTCTGTGAAGGGATATAATTGCTTTCAACAACGAACATTATTCGCAATTAACGAACATGGAACTATCGAGGAAATGTTCTCAAGGAACCAGTTTTCTGTTTGTCAGGATAAATTGATTAATATTGAAAATGTATCACTAAAAAAAAAAAAAACTCTTACGACAACTTGGGAATGATCAATCGCATTTAGGAGGTAAAGGCTATAAAATGTGTACCTAATGTAAAACAAAATGTGCTACACAAAGGTGTAAATGCAAGGCTGCGGGAAAATGTTACACTTTGACGGTCACGACAGTTTGACTTACTTAAATAACAATTTTTTGTTATTAATAACAATATAAGTACTATTTTGAGAAAGTTACATTAGTGAACTAATGTAATTATAATTACGATTACATTTAATTGCGTATTTTCTCATTAAAAATACTTGAAATAGGTATGTTTAGTTTAGGTATCTATGTTATGTAGGTCGTTAAATTCATTAAATTAAAAAAGTTATCAATAATTTGATTTTTATATCCAGTCAAGAGTTGAGTAGTTAGGTTTAAACGCCGAATTAAAATTTAATTTAGTGTTATTCGGACTTCACCCAATAAACTTGGATAATGCTAAGTCAACCTGGGTTAACTTCGGTTTGCGTATTCTTAGCATTACCCTCATCACACATATATAATGTTACACTAGTTTATGTACCTGTGCTTCGCTACGGAAGGTTGGAGGTAGAACGCACTCGCACTGCTCGTAATGTCTGAATGAGGCGAAATATGCATAGTGCTGTTTGTGATACTATGGACTTATGTTAGTTATGGATACCTTTTATTTTATGTATACTGTGACCAGTCAGTGAGTGAATGCCACTCTACTAAAGTCCACCTCTGCGCCTCTGTAGGTACGCCACTGCCCGTCATACACTCCATTCGTACGCCCCTGTACCTCCTCGTGGTTACACCACTGCCCTTTATACGCTACATTAGTGCGCCCCTGTACCTCCTCGTGGGTGGGCCTTTGCCTTTCATGCGCTACATTAGTGCGCCACTCCACCTCCTCGTGTTTTCACGACTGTCGATTGCTCGTCGTACGCTACATTAGTGCTCCCCTCCACCTCCTCGTGGTTTCACTATTGCCCTTCATACGCTACATTATTCCGTCCCTGTACCTCCTTGTAGGTATGCCACTACCCTTCATACGCTACATTAGCGCGCCCCTGTACCTTGTGGTTATGCCACTGCACTTCATACGCTACATTATTCCGCCCCTGTACCTCCTTGTAGGTATGGCACTACCCTTCATACGCTACATTAGCGCGCCCCTGTACCTTGTGGTTATGCCACTGCACTTCATACGCTACATTATTCCGCCCCTGTACCTCCTTGTAGGTATGCCAGTACCCTTCATACGCTACATTAGCGCGCCCCTGTACTTTGTGGTTACGCCACTGCACTTCATACGCTACATTATTCCGCCCCTGTACCTCCTTGTAGGTATGCCAGTACCCTTCATACGCTACATTAGCGCGCCCCTGTACTTTGTGGTTACGCCACTGCACTTCATACGCTACATTATTCCGCCCCTGTACCTCCTTGTAGGTATGCCACTACCCTTCATACGCTACATTAGCGCGCCCCTGTACCTTGTGGTTATGCCACTGCACTTCATACGCTACATTATTCCGCCCCTGTACCTCCTTGTAGGTATGCCACTACCCTTCATACGCTACATTAGCGCGCCCCTGTACCTTGTGGTTATGCCACTGCACTTCATACGCTACATTATTCCGCCCCTGTACCTCCTTGTAGGTATGCCAGTACCCTTCATACGCTACATTAGCGCGCCCCTGTACTTTGTGGTTACGCCACTGCACTTCATACACTACATTATTCCGCCCCTGTACCTCCTTGTAGGTATGCCACTACCCTTCATACGCTACATTATTCCGCCCCTGTACCTCCTTGTAGGTATGCCAGTACCCTTCATACGCTACATTAGCGCGCCCCTGTACTTTGTGGTTACGCCACTGCACTTCATACGCTACATTAGCGCGCCCCTGTACCTCCTTGTAGGTATGCCACTACCCTTCATACGCTACATTATTCCGCCCCTGTACCTCCTCGTGGGTACGTCACTACCGTGCTTCACTGGTCTGCTCCTTCCGCGCCCCTATTTTAAAAAAATTAGCAATATCGAAGTTTTATAAACCATATTATGACTAAAACATATTTATTTTAAGCAAACGCTAATTATTATAAACCAAAATATGCTATTTTAGATTCAGTAATACAAGGTTACGAGTAATTCACTTATTGTATTACACTTTTCGTCTTTGTCAAAGTAGGAAACACGCATTAATAATTGACACAAAAATAACACAGAGAAAGAAAAAAAAAAAATATTGCTTTTTGATTAAGGTTCAAAATAAAACTAATGTCAACGGTTATACACGACTGCCGTAGAAAAAGGAATACTTTGTTAAAATGAAATATGCTGGATATAAAATTTTACATAAGAATAAACACGGTGGAGATGGATCAGCAAAGAGTTTGAAAGTTGTTTCTCGACGTAAGTTTCTCGACGTAAAGACTCGCACGGAATATTTTATGCAGCTAGTCTTACCTCCTAATAATTTCTATTATAAAACTGAATTTACCCATTTTAAATTCCTTAGGTATGAAATATCATATTTATATTTATTCAATGTATTAATATAGAGTAGCCTATGGGCTATATGTATTACCAATTTTATACAAATCGGTTCAGTATTAATGGCGTACGTGATTGAGCAACAAATACAATCATCCAAACTTACACACACATATATACACTCATATATCTATAGTAGTAGTAACACTTCAGAAAAGTATGTGAATAAAATAAAGGCGCACCCCCCAGTTATTTTAATGAAAAACATTGCGACAGTGACAAAATTCGCTGTGGTTGTAGAACTTCATTCAATTAAACGTTAATCCAGACGTTCAGTGTTCCATCTTAAATGCTGTATCTATTATTTGCAATAAAAATGTTGTTCAGTTCCATTTTTAGACTAATACCAGCCTTGGGAAGATTTTAAAACCATAAATATTATATATGTTTTTAATTTATAAAGTCGTGCTGAACCTGCAGCTGAATTTTGTTGGTTGAATTCAGACTTAGCCTGTATAACTAATGTGCCCGTGCTTCGCTACGGAAGTCGAAATGCAGAACACACTGTGGTTGAAATACGCTAACAAATCAAATTTTAAGTGAATTAAATCGAATGTTGAAAGAACAAAAAAAAAATCGAGGGGGAAAAAGGTACCCCTTCAAGAATATATGTACCAAGTTTCACGTGTCTATGCCTTTTTTTTTGGTCTCCGCGCTACGCGAACGACAAACTTATTTACTAATATAGATTGATGGTTGCCGGATTATTCATGGTTTCGTTACGAGTGCATGCGAGCCGCTGCGAACATCGCGTCGTGGCAATGTGACAGTCATTACTGTGGACAGTTGTACTGGCCGGTCCCCGGTGACCGCGCTCAGGTGGCGAGGGTCGTCTGCACTGCAGTCTGCGCTTGCGGCGTTCAGAGCCCACTTCGAACCCCCTCTGTGCGCTGTCGAACGTTTACGTCCCTCAATACATTTCAATAAAGTTGTTGAAATACTATTGCAGTGTTATGATCCAACCAAAAAAAGTCAATAACGCAGCCAAGTTCTTTCGAAAAGAAATAAATTTAAAAGTTCATTGCATGTTTAATGCAATCTGCCAATCTGAATCGTAGCAAACGGTAACTTAAAATTATGGGCGTTTCCGACTCATCGAATCTCTAAAATGGCGAAAGAAATGTGCGATAATAAAATATATTATGAAGAAAAAAAAAACAATTTTCATGTCGTGGCGAGTGGGAATAACGGGTTCGGAAAGGCTAGCCCAATTAATTAATTGAAGTTTTATTTATTAGTGAATATTTACATTATTTACAAAAATTTTATGTCCGTCCACAAATTAAGCACTATTAACTCTCCCTAGTGCCTCTCTGTACTGCTCGTCTCTTACCGCACACCTCTGTCTCAACACACTGCCTCTCACTACTCAACTCGTCCGCCGCACACAGCTTAGTCCCGGTTGCTTCAGACCCCGGTATGCCAATTTTCGCACGCGAAGCCCGTACGTAGCTCGCCGTCCGCAGCTCGTCGCCCGCTATCGCTCACCAAGTGGCTCACTCACCCTATTCACTTCACTGCTCTCTAACTCGCTCGCCGGTATCGCCACCAGACTCTGTCACTCTCCCGCCGGAGTTCGGCGTTGTCTTATATACCTGGGAAGTCCCGCACTCGTACCTGTCCGGGAGATGGGGCCTCCCCTGGACCTCCCACTGGCCGGCATAGTTGCCTCGCCTCTAGTACAACTCGTTACAATATAATTGTCGTTTGTAAAATAATTTACCTGGAAAACGTGAATGGCGTGTGTATACATTTTGAAGATGCCAAAACATTTATTTTACCATGTAACTATTTTTTTTTATTTAAAACTTTTTTTTTTAAATGTTACATGATGTGTACATCATAACATGTCTTAAGTTTTCATCCAGCTCTGTGTTGCATAACATTTAACATAAACTCCAAATTTAAAAGTTTTAGCGATCTCAGTTTAAAAGTAAGCTTTGATAGTGAGTGCAACAAGATTAAACACAACTTGTAACTGGATAGAGAAAATTGTAAACCATATTTATTTGTTGTTTAATATGGTTGAGACGAAAATTTGACAGTCTGACAGGGCCTTCACGCATTTTACAACTGTATAACTCGTTACCTCGCCTCTAGTGTAACTCGCTACAATATTATTGTCGTTTGTAAAATAATTCACCTGGAAAACGTGAATGGCGTGTGTATACATTTTGAAGATGCCAAAACATTTATTTTACCATGTAACTAGTATTTTTGTTATTTAAAACTTTTTTTTTTAAATGTTACATGATGTGTATATCATAACATGTCTTAAGTTTTCATCCAGCTCTGTGTTGCATAACATTTAACATAAACTCCAAATTTAAAAGTTTTAGCGATCTCAGTTTAAAAATGAGCTTTGATAGTGAGTGCAACAAGATTAAACACATGTTTGTAACTTGATGGAGAAAATTTTAAACAATATTTATTTGTTGTTTAATATGGTTGAGACGAAAATTTGACAGTTTGACAGGGCCTTCACGAATTTTACAACTGACATCACAGTTGTAATGTAACGACTTGTACTGAAAGAAAACGCTTAGCTAGAATTCAGAATTTTTCAAATAAGCTGGACCGTGACAGACATTAATGTCATTTAGCTGCTTAAGTGGCGTCATTCCTTGAATATGTGGGCCATTTTCGAACCCACTGTAGCTCCGTCGCAGCGTTAAGGTTCCCGCCTACCCGGGCACACATTCGGTGTTCAGAGCTTTATAAAAAAAAACACGGGATTTGAAACCTGCTAAATATGCCCGAGTGGTGTCTGTTGACGAAAAGCATTTTAGAATACGCTTAGGGCGGGCGAGTAGTTCCTTTTCAGTATTACATTTATAAACTGCATTGTAGAAGAGTGAAAAGGCTAAAACGTAAGTTTTAAGAATAATCCTTAGGCATGAAACATCCGGTAAAGATTCTTGAAAGCAGCCAAGGGACTTGCATTACACTTTTATCTTAATTTCTGAGCCATTTAATGTTACGGTTTCCACTCAAATCTCATAGTTGTCCTATGCACGACGTAAAGACTGCGCGCCACTCCATAGCCTTGCGCTTAGATGCGACACCGCGTTAGAAGCACCAGCGAGCGTCGTACACAATCGCCCTTCCTCACTAACACACACACACACCCCTGGCTAGGCGGTCCACTCAAGACCTTGAACTCTCATCACGGATTGCTCGGGTTCGAATGCTGGGTAGCCATCATGGCTTAGGTTTGTCCACGGTTTCCTTTGAAATAACCTCAGGTGAATGCAGGGTGGTTCCTGCCCCGATATCTCTTGATTCGTATCATCGGATGTTAACCTCTTAACGAGTTTGTTGTCGACGATACACGAAACCCAATTTGAATCAAGCATCGTATACTCAGGTGTTAATATAATTTGCGTGCAGGGGAACGTTTTAGCGGTATCGGCAAAATTGCGCCCGAGAAAAATTGAGCACTCGGGTAGAAAATAGGATAATTGTGCCCTCAAGAATAATAGCAGCGATCGATAGGGAAAACTGTGTCTTCGCATAAAAATTAAACCTGATTTGCCTATTTGTCACTTAAGACCTCTCATTGTTTAACGAATATAAATTAAAACTTATAGTATTTTATGTTTATCTGAAATTTGAGATAGTCAAGTGATTTGATAGTATTTTGGTTCTTTTGCTGTATTTTATGTTCGATATTTCTAACATGTAAAATTTTAGAGTTAGTATTTAGAACCTAGGTATGACCTTTGCCAGTTATGTTTCTTATATATATTCTTAAACATATTTGTTGCACTTGTGTTTGAATGGCCTGTCTCTGTAGTTGACATGTCATTCCATTTTTTGAATGTAGACCACACTATTCAAACACTTGACGAAATTTTGTGGCGTACTTTTTCTGTAGGCCTATATGTGCAGAACTTTGGTAATCTGTAAGTTATGTACAGCCGATTGCTATTCAGGCATATTTGTAACCAGTATGTTCGGCTTTCTGCTTCAGTGCCTTCAAAAGGGTGTAGAAATTTGTGTTAAGACGAACTTTGTTCTTAAGCATATTTTCCCACCCTTCGACAGCATTTTGTGTTCGATGCTTTATATCTCCACAGTGTCAGAAATCGAACGGAATTTTGGGTTTTTGTATCCATTGGTGCACCAAGTAGCCATAAGAACTCTTAGTTTATTTCTGGGCGCTGTGCCGTGAATTTGGAGCCACCTGTCTTCCATCGTCCTTGTGAGGTATCATTGCCAGAGTTCTGAAAATGTTTACGCGAAGCTTTACTTCTTCGTCATTTTTATAGTCCTGCACCAATCCTAGGGCTTGAACCTTGCGCCATAAACACTGAAGTGTAAATCAAACCCCTTTATATTACAAAATGAAAAGTTTGAAACAAGCTAATAAATTCAGGCAATTTGAAGTCGATCACAATACTTCCCTAATTACATCTCGATAAACAGTCATTCATTAATTTTAACATCTGTTCTCATGACGCCAGAAATGCTTTTAAATAACCTTCTAAGGTGCTTTTTTTTTTTTTTTTTTTTTTAAATATCGGATTCTCCAGTAGTTGTATTCCATACCACCGAAAACTCTTCTGCCATCTGCGCCTCCCCAAACTTTTATCTGTGTCCAACCATCGTGTTTGCAGCTGATGTTTAAGTGAACATAAAACTTTATTAACTATTTTGGCTCTCGGGGCTAAGCCGCGTCCAAGTGATAAAATTGTACCGACGTTTCGCGTTGATGATGCCTGTTGTAATGCTGAACGAAACTTCGGTGCAGACTTCCGCTTGGGCACGGCTTAACCCCGAAATCCAAGATGGTTTATTGACAGTGACCGCGCAAGCTTGCTATGAAATGTACCTCTGTGTCGGCGGTTGTTGAAGAAAGCGCAGCTGTGTTTGCATACCGAGCACGCGCCATTGTTCACGAGACGCGAATGACCGACCTGCCCGTCCGCGGATATGGAACATGACAGGCGTCCTTGCCCGGCGGCTTGGGAGAAGCGTACTGTGTACATCCAGTGTAACTGTTGGCCGCGAGTGAACCGTTATCTGGCGCTGTCTGGGCAGCGGCGCGCTCCTCGCGGTAGATGCTTCCCGAATAGGCAGCTGAGCGATTTAGAAATGAACTGCAAACCTTGTCCTTCCGTGATCGCGCGACGTGACCCGGTCAAGAGACAAGAGTTGTACCATTTCCGGATAAGTATTTTACCACCATTTACCTGGAAATGTTATACAAAACCGGAACATTTCCCAATAAATTATAATTTCACAGAAAAAAACAGAAATAAATGTCATTAAACCTTTTATACAAACAGAACCAAGTAAAACAAACGTTTTGTCTTTCTTTAAATACTTAACATTTGATAGCTGGGTTGGACCCAATTTATCAACTGACAGGAACAAAACTTTTTTTAACAGTACCTACCAAATATGTGTGTATATTTTTCAGGAAATTTCCCGAACGGAAAATTTTTCCACTATCATATCTTAAGTGGAGCCTTTGTTTCGCTTTAGGCCCGGTTTTATATGCCACGCAAGGAACGAACGCAACGACACAGTGACGCTAGAAAATCGCGGTCTTTATGAAGCATGAAAATCGCAAGACGTCACCAACCCTACTACTTGATATCTCGTAAAACAGCAGACAACTAATTTATGCCCCGGACTTCTTGTGATGATTTTATGTTTATCATGAAAACATATTAAATAGTCAATAATTTTATTTAGAAGTATCACTGTTCATAAGTGAAAACGTGAGGCATATAATAAAAAACAAAATCTTAGCCTTCTATGCACGTAACTAACGTATGCGTCTTTAAAAGCTTTCGGAACACTCCACTTAAAATATTGAATGCGAAAACAGAAGCCGAAACGCAAGAAGTGATTGATTGGCGATGCCTGCGTTGCTATTTTGTGTGTTTTATAGTTTATTAACGAGTATTTCAAAATGTAGTTTTTGAATTTTTTTTGCGACTTGCATTTCTTGCGTTATTGTGTTTACAAATAGTAAAAGTTAGATGCATAATAAATAGGTGGTTCATTGTAAGAAAGCCGAAAATTCTGCAATTTGCTATGGTTGAATTTTTCTTCAATAATTTTTTACAATCTTGAATTTAACATAATTATTTTGAAATGGTAGGGAAATACATAGCTTCATTGTCAGAGTGTTTCTTCATAGGATCTCTTCCCCACTTTCAGCACTGCCGTGTATTGCTAGCGGTAGTGAACGTCAACAGTGTTAACCACTATAAAGTGTATAATGATATTGTTTAATAATGGTAATTTTTAAAACATGAGTGTGGAACAGGATTGAAGGCGAAAGCCGACTACAAATAATATAAAATAATGTAATCAATATCCAGATTTACGAAGCACAGCTGTCTTGGTTTAGTTGTGACGCACTCTCCCGCGTACGGTTCGGTGCCTAAGTATGTAAGTAGTTTATCCCAATATGTAGTAAAATAGTTATTCAACTGTTACACTGAACTGTTTTCTATTACTTCAATATAACGGGAAAAAATTGTAGTAATTTGTATTCCTCTTGTCAATTCTAATACGCTTGAATTAAACATAAAACAACTTTTCATTACTTGATTTCGCAATTCAAGATGGACGAAAGTCGTGCACATCTGCAGTGGACTAACTGCTTGTCTTTTGTGCCTGTCTCAACCAACCTCCTCCTCTTCCCCTCCTCCCTCCCCCACAATCATCTCCCCGGGTATATATCAGCCCTCCTGTCAAGCCTTCGCACATCCGCTGGATCGTCTGTCTGTCCGTCTGTCCGTTCGTCCTCTTGTCTTCCATATATCAAGCAGTAAGACCATTAGCCATTTGGCGCCCTTCAAGCTATTTTTCTTCCGCGACCTTTTTTTCCTTTTTTTTCGTAACTGCCAGCGTATAAGCTTTTAATTAGTGTGTCGCGTGTTGCATTGAACATGTTATCGTCGGACTGTATCGCGCGGCGCTTCGAGTCACGTGACCCGTTGGTTGCGCTTCGCTCTCGGGAACTACCACTCTAAGAGGGAGGAAAACAAATTGAGAAACAAAATAGCGCATCCGACATTGAAAGGGGAAAAATGATTAGCAAAGAAAAAGTATTTTAGTGTGTGGTGGATAAATCAAGGTTGATGTAAAAACGTACATGAGTTACCTGAAAGCTTCAATTTAAGTACATGTATTTTCATGTGTTCTTATGTGGCTAGTACGCTTGTAAATAGTCTTGAAAGGCTGTTTTTATCTTGAGAGCAACGTTTAACTATGAAAGAGGGTTTGTTACAAATACTATAGGAACTATCACTTATTGAAGGGCCGCACTAAGCTTTCTTACAAATATATTTTGTTTAGATATTTGAAATATGATCCGTTTTTATCATTGACGTACCGTATTGCGGTTATCGTATTCATTTACGCAATTTTCATGTCATTTTCGCAGTTTTTTCTAAAAATAAAAATAACAAGTTAAATGCTAAAAATCATTTGAATATTTGTTGTTTAATATGTTTTGGCAGCAAAGATGATAGATACTCATTCTTCGACTCAGTAATACTCCATCAGAAAATAATAAATTAAAAAGAAAAAAAAATCCAAGCAAACTTTTAAAAATCTCTACTTTACAGGAAATAAAAACTAATCTTCTAATATAAAAGCCTCACAATAGACCAGTCATGAATGTTTAAGAAAATTTAAGATATGTTTTAGTTAGTCATGTGATATAAAACACAATGTTGTATGTCTTAATGATACAAGGTAGCATGTGCATTTGAAAGTTTAGATATTGCCCGCAGACAATTATGTAAAATCGATAGGAAATGATCCAAGATTTCGACCAGTGATTCACTCCGGAATCCAAAGTCAAGAGGCATGTTCCAGCATCGACATATTAATCTGTATTTTAAAATTATCTGTAATGATAGGTTTTCACTCATTGTGCTTGATTGAGGTTACTTATACAACATAAATTTAATGAATGGCGGGAAATGCCAAAATAAGTCATTTTTGTTAAGGATCGCATGTCCGAAAAAAAAAAAAACTTTGCAAAGTTACAGGCACGAATTGTAGCGCGAAGATTTGAATTCCGCGCGCATGAGACGCTGCTCCACTGGCTGGGAGGACGCGCAATACACCCCGCGGGAAGCAGGCGACGAGCCGCAGCTAGCTATCAGCAGTCCGGTGTGCGGCGCCCTTCGCGCAAGCCGTACGAAGGTCTTCCTATTCGGTTCACGTCTGTCGTGTAAGCGTCCTTGGTGAATGCGCACTGCGCCTGCTGCAATTCCTCTCGCATCCGCGGACCTCACATGCATATCGGCCATCACTGCGAATTTAAAATCTGACGTACTTTTTCTCTTGGTCCAATTTGTAATAACAGCTCCGTACTCACTAACAGTCAACAATGCGCTTATCACCCATAGCCAAACATTGGAACGTACCACAACCTGCCATATTTGCTGTTATGTACACTGGACTGCTGGTTCACTGTGAAAAAAATTTTCATTTCAAAAATGACGAAGAACGCTGGTTTCGAGTTATCCAGGGATCTTCGTAAATAATGAGTTCACTTACTTCGAACATGAATCCACAAGAATAATAATAGTAAAAAATCAAAACATTCAAATACTGACAGACGGCTGCAAAAAAAAAAAATACAAGTTTCTTTCACGTTTGTGTGTTTACGCTGTTCATACCGCAAAATATAACTCGGAAGTCGAAATACGGCGTTATTTGTACGAAGACAGTTATCTTACATTACGAAGAGCTTTTCGTTTATTTAAGGTAAACTCTTTGTTGAAAAATTCGTAAAATTACTTCAATTTCCAACATTGTTGCTACTACGTACGGATAATTCTAAACGTCTGCGTCCGGTGTTTTAACATAGCGGCGCTGCGGTCGCTACTTCGCTTATCCAGTGGATTAGTGCCTGGATGCGCGTGGGATTCAAATTCGCGCGTTGCTGTTCGCGCTCGAACTTTGCAGGGTTGGGTCCAGGCAAAAATAAAGTACTTGGATTGGCATTCCTTGTCATCTATTAAATGTATGCTCAGCAATTTCCGAGCATCTTTTAGGTATATTTACAATTTGAAAATATTAAACGCGTTTTTAAAAGAAAGCTCCCTTATGTATTAAAAAGAGGCCAGAAATGGCCAACGTCTCTTTTTTTTTGAGAGCCAGATATCATTTATGTAGCAAATCCGAGGGTAGACGATATTAATTTGTTTTTCATTTCTTAACATTTTTTTATGTCGTGTTATTGTGTACAGAAACGAAAAATAATTCACTTAAAAATAGTATTAAACATATTTTAATCCAAGTAGTGTGCATGCAACAACATATAGATTACAAAAATACAACTATTTTTTTTGGTGAGAATACCATGGCTTTATATCAGTGCCTCTTGGCAGCTGATTCTACATATACACACAAAGTTAGTTAATACGCGACAGTAGGTATTTCTTGATGGATGTTTGTTGAGGCAGGCCGTGCTAAACGATGTCGTGGGCCTCCAGTCGGCCATCGCTGGTTTAGGCCAGGGGGTCGGTTGACTTTTGAGTGGGATGAACTTAGTATTAAGTAAACAGATTGTCTATTTTTTTCTTTTGTGAAAGAGAGCAGCAATATGCATTTTCTCTGTATCTACAGGGACTTTAAAGGCGATAAATAAAGAGATGAAATCAAAATATTTTGATCACAAATTCAACTTAGGAAAAGTCTTAAAAATAAATGCTGCACGTTATAAATACACGTAAATGTAAAAATATGGTATTCATTAGCAGATTGATAAAACACGAAACCCTTAAATATTGTAAATAATTTATTATGGAAATAATAAAAAACACCAGGGAGAGTGCTATATGGTAGGTGTGAGCGCGCGGGTTTAGCACATGATTGGGCCGCTTGACTTTGTTCGGCATTTTCTTCTTGTGCTGTGGCGGCGCAGTGAGTTGTAGAGCCGTGAAATCCCTTCAAAAGAGCCGCGGTATGCCGACCCCTGGTCTAGGCAGTAGAGGGTCACACCTGCGCGCGCTGATTGGCGCGCGAGTGCCCGCACACGCACGCGGGACGCCGGTGATTGGCGTTGCGGCGGGCTCTTCGCTAATGGGCTATCCGCCTCCGTGGCCCGGAGGCGCGAGCGAATGAACCGCCGGTCGCAGCCGTGAGCGTGACTTCTTCGTTTACAATCATTGTTTCGCTTGTCTCGACCACGAGAGATGGCTAGTGAAAGACGCCATCTTGGCCTCTACAGTTTTCCTATTTTCGTATGATTTTCAAAATTTGCCTTGGTTAAGAGCCCTACCTATCTGGGCGTGCAGAGCCAAAAAAAATAGTTTGGTTTCCGGATTAAGTTTTTAATCTGTGTTTTTAGAAGAGTTGTAATGGCTAAAAGGCTTGTTTTCAGGGTAATTTCTAGGCATAAAACAACCGGTATAGATTCTCTGAGCATTTAAGGGACTTGCATTACACCTTTATCTTCACTTCTCCGTTATAATGTTACGGTCACCGGCCAGATTTCATAGTTGTCCTATGTACGACGAGAAGACTGCGCGCCAGTTCACAGCCTTGTTCTTAGAGGCCATGCCGCGGCGCTAGAAGCACCAGCGAGCGTCACTCACATCATCCCGTCTCATCAACACAGATACACCCCTGACGGGGCGGGCCCCTTAAAGCTTATTTCATAATTTTAAGGAATACTTTAATCAAGGACAATTTTCAATATTAAACGATACAAAAGTATGGCATGAACTGTTACAACCAATATGGTGTCTATCGGTTGCTATATCTCCTCATTCACTATACAGACTGTTCCAGAACTCAAGCCGAGAACAGTTGATAGGGCAATTATCCACGATTATGAAAGGGAAAGGGGGAATAGTTTACGAGTGGTAGGCATTTTTTCAAACGTTTTTGAATCCCAACCTTGCACCAAATTATTAGATAATGTAACTAAAAAGTTTTGCTACGCAGACATTCAAAATCAAATCAATAATGATATACTTTTTGGGGAGGGGGTATTGTTTGGAAGATTTATTTGGCCAAAAAAATTAATCAGGTAAATTTGACTAGTAATACTGTAAAAAATTACTATGTTAACTTTGCAAGTTATTTGAGAATACTGCTAATTAACAAAGGAATTTTTTATAGTGTGAATAGTAAAAAAATCAC
Source organism: Bacillus rossius redtenbacheri (assembly GCF_032445375.1). Taxonomy (NCBI): domain Eukaryota; kingdom Metazoa; phylum Arthropoda; class Insecta; order Phasmatodea; family Bacillidae; genus Bacillus; species Bacillus rossius. The sequence continues at coordinate 78,746,055 of NC_086332.1, forward strand.
TCGATATAAAATTGTTATTGTACGGTTATTTATGATTGCATAGCAAAAATTTTGAGTCACAGTATCTAATAATGTGTTGCAGGGTGAGAATATTAAAAACTAAAAAAAAAAAAAAGCCTATAACTTGATAACTATGACACTTTTTGAGTCTTGGGTTTTTATTCACGACCGTAATTCACTGGCCTATAACTGTTCTCGACTTGACGTTGAGATATGGCACACTTTAAGTGGTGAATCACCGGCAACCTAACTAGACGTATCGCAGGTCAGCAGCCATCAGTGACATTTGCCCGAGTACGCATAGTGTTGTGGAGTCATCTCGGAGATCATTGAACCAGCGACATTTTTTAGTCTCTGTAAAATCCAAAATAACTGTTAAGATTCAAAAATTACTAAGCCTCACAATGTTGGTTTTTCAAATATTAAGGACACATCTTGTGTTACTGCTTCCGTATTAGATTTTATTGCTCGACGTGGCATGGAATCTAGCTTTATGACAGTTGTAGTCTTCCGCATGAAGCAGCCAGTTATTTTCTCTCCGACAGGTTCTAGACTGTTCCCTGTTGTTAAACTTCGGGCTGTAATTGGCATTATAGCAAAAAAAAAAATCAAAACATCCAAGAGGCGAAACCTCTTTATGTCAAGCCTCTACCGGTTCGGGTTGAGAGACTTAAAACTGAAAATAGAGAAGCGGAGACATAAATGAAACGAATACATGGAAGGGAATTTGTCACGTTATTCTGCTGCCATCGTTTGTAGGCCTTCTCGTTCCAAGCTCCCTTTGAATGCACGGGCCGCAGGAATTTTTTTAAAGTAATTCAAAGCATAAAAAACAAAGTCTTGGCTCTGTGAGCCATTTGGTTCTCCTTATTTAATTGATCAAATATTGAAAAAAAATAATTGTCAATTATGCAAAAACCATGCAATATATTTCACTGATGCCCTTCAGGCTTGGTCTCATACGCCATATTAATTTATTTATTATTTTTTACGTCATTACTTTTATTTTAAGTATATTTATAAAATTTTAATTTGACACCGCCCTTGCATTTGTTGTTCTGCCACAAATATTTTTAAAAGATACACCTAGTGTAATATCATGGGAGTAGAATGTCGCGCAAGTGATGCTAATTACGAAGAATTGCGTGCCATTTTACACCCATGATATTACACTAAATGTATCTGTTAAAATATTTGTGGCAGAAGAACAAATGCAAGAGAGGTGTAGAGTTAATTAACATTTCAGAAATAGCATTTCAATAGAAGTAATGACTAAGTAAAACGAGAAAACAAAAATCAACTTGGCGTTCGAGACGAAACCGGCACCGCAACCTCAGCGGATTCTGTGTATTCACGCACATCGATTCGCGGCCCCAAGGCACAGCTATTTCCAGCGCTAATTCATAGTTCATGCACGCACGCGTGGTTGCCACATATAGCCAATATTGTTTCGCGGATTCATCGTGTATCAGAGTAGACTTGAAGCACGCATACGTCTGCTTCACGCTGATGATTGGTCTGCAGTGCTCTTGACGCGTCCTTGACGACTCTTGAGCCAGTTATAAATGAGAAGTGGTTACCCAATCACGCGTAACCCGCTAAAGGATGTGATCTAGTTATCGACCAATGAGCAATCGTAATGGCTTGATTTTGTATAGTCAGTTGTTTCTAGCCTGGAGAGAAATCAATCTGCAAAATAATCTCGGCTGTACTTATGCAGTGCCATGGGTGTTTTTTTTACTTGACTTTGTTGCAGCGATAATTATTAGTTTCGACTGGAAAACATTTTTTTTTGTAGTTACGTACAAAGGAATTGAGGAAATTGTTTACAGTTGTCTGAAGTTCATCGGTTACGAGACTATATTTGGTAGGTCTTTTGATGTTCCCATAATTGACGAATTCCGTTCTACCTTGCTATAGTATGCTTCACATATGGTCAAAAGGGGTGAAGTAACGTAAAGTTTTTGTACTGTTATAATACATATTGTTACGATTTACCGCGGGTTTGTAAAGGAAAGCCCAATTAAAGATTTTATTACACTACACAGTTTTATTTATTGCCACTACTTATGTCACTTACAAAAATCTTTTAAAATGACAAATAATTAATTACACTTAAAGAAAGGTCTATTCCCTAGTCACTCGTTCCACACACCTCGCTGGGCCGCACCTCTGGCGCAACTCTCGCCGCAGCACCCCTCGTGGGTCTCCGCCGCGGGACTCCGTCGCCTCACTCCGCCGCCGCCGACGCACTTCCCCTTCGCCGAGGATCCGCTCGACGCCTCGCTCGCAACTTCGCTCGGGACTTCGCCGCGCCCGCGACTCTATCGCCCGGAAACTCCGCCGCGGGAAAACTCCTGACTCCACTGAACTCACTCACTCCATGCCCTGGAACCTTCTTCCAAGGACTTCGCCACTCTGCCGCACCCGCGGCACTATCGCCCGGAAACTCCGCCGCGGGAGAACTCCCGACTCCACTGAACTCACTCTCTCCCTGCCCTGGAACCCTCGTCCAAGGACTTCGCCACTCTGCCGCACCCGCGGCACTATCGCCCGGAAACTCCGCCGCGGGAGAACTCCCGACTGAACACTCCGAACTGACTCTCTGCCCTGACGTGCTCGGTCATATATACTAGGTGGCACTTCTCTCCGCGAGGGTGAGGGGTCATGCTGGAGAGAGGGGAAGTGACTCCCCGCGTATACCTGCGTCTGTAGCCTGCAACCTACAAACATTAGTCCCTCACAGCAGTTGAACAGTGGTAGTCGGTTACGATGGATGCTAGAGAACGTCCAATACGATTTAAAAAAGTCATTCATAGTGGTGAAAGAGAAATAATGAAACGTGTTATGGAATGTTGTGACCGCGAAGCGAAAAATAAGTGTTTAGAAGTGCCAGTCTACAAAGCTACGGACAGAGTAGCACACTACATTGGCGTAAGCCGTAGGTCTGTCCTAAGGATAAGGAAACAAAACAAAGAACGTCCACACGAACCTCAAACAACTCATGGTAAAAAAAGGTATGTAACGTAAGGGATCGTTATAATAAATAATGGTGTTCGGGCGAAGAGTTTTTGTATTTCATGTTACTATGATAATTTTTTGCGGGGGCGCGGAAAGAATTTGCCCCCCCCCCCCCCCCCTCGGGGGGGAGAGAGATAATGGTGTAGCCAGGATGTGTGTCTGGGAATATTTTCCCCCGGGGAAAAAAAATAACCATTTGAATGATCAAAATGGTGATATAATTGTATTGGGTGCCTAGCTATTTATTTCGTAAACACCAAATATAATTAAATATTAAATATGACTTCGTTTTAGTGAAGATGTGAAAAATAAATAAACTCTATTTTAATTAATCCAAAAATCCTCTCCACCTATTTGAACGGGGATTTTCGGCATAAAAAGGCCGCCTACTTAAGCCCAATATATACTTTCATTAAACACAAAGAACCGACGGAAAATCAGGTGTATGTTCGTGTGTGTCCGAATTATAGTTTGTGTTGAAATTGATTCGCAAAAACTGTCCAGTTTCTATTTAAGTATGTTTGTTTTATTTAGGGGGTAGTTTCATAGATTTAATAATTTTATAATTATTACTCAGTAATTAAAATTTATGGCTTAATCTTGAAATTTGGTGGTAATCATGACACAGTTAAGTACTTATCAGACATTTTGAAGTTGAAATGTTTAACATTCAAGAAATGTTGGCAGAAGAAGGACGCTTGTTATTTCATTCATACATTTCTGAATCGTATTTAATTCGTTGGTATTGTTTATTTATAGCATTTGTAATGCCACACTTTCTGCCTTATTATTATTATTATTATTATTTTACCATTCATGTTATCACATTTTTTAATTGCACTACCATATTTGCGATAACAATTAAATTGTGTTTTAAGAAGATTATTAATATAGTATTGACAAAATGTTAATGCATTTTAAGATATGTGTTATTAGGATATTTGATTGTTAACAGCTTATATACATATATGATTTGAAGCATAAAAGTCAGTAATGCCTAAGACACTTTGTATTGCATAGCTATACAAAGACTGCAGGGACATTTCATCTGTGCAGTAATGCAGTACCGTGATGAATGCTTTGTTTACATTTCGATGTGACATAAATGTTTAGTATTTTAAATTATGTTTAATATTAGATGTGTTTTTTTACTGAAACAAATTAGTACCTTGTCTTGAAAGCTGTTGTAAAGTCAATGATTATGGTCACATGGTACAGGTGTATATCAACATTTACTGTGAAACATTAATAAATATATTTATGTAACGGATAATATGACCACGCCGTTACTACTGTCGTCCTCGCTACAGATGATCGTACCCTCTGATTCGAGGACTAGAGTGACCGAGTGCCACCATTCCTGGTGCGGACAAATGTTTTCATTTAAGAGAATATACGGCCACGCCGTTACTGCTGTCGCCCGTCGCCGCGGGTTGTCGTGCCCTCCCATTAGCCCGAGGACTAGGGAGCTCGAGTGCCACCATTCCTGGCGCGGACAGTATAGGCCCCGGCGCAATTCCAGAACTCACGAGAGTGGCCGGGGCCAGTCGCGTCACTCCGAGCCGTCGGCGTCGGCAGAAATCTCTCGAAAACACGTGTCGCCGACTCGCGCAACTCCCAGCTGTCCGGTGTCAGTTACGTGTCAAAGGCAGGGCGCCGTGCGGGGAGTGGGGGGAAGGAGGGGGGAAAGCGACAAACCTTGTTATCTTCCCTGCGCGCGCGGCGCATATCATGTTGCGGCAGTCACCAGCCAGCTGCACCTGCACGTGTCCCGGTCTTGCTCTGGTTCGTAACAATATATTAATTATCTAAAAAAAATGCTAAAATATTGTTTAGGCATCTGACAACAGTAGAAAATGTTTCTGTTCCTATATCTACTATATAATAAAAAAACGTTTACTTAATCTAAATTTAAATTTTTTTCTGTGAACCATATTTGCCTTAAATGTTTTTTTCCCCTGTAAAAGCGTGTTTTAAGTTCTTCGTTTTTTTAAGCAGCAATTTGCCCCAGCTTTTATACAAGTCAAAATAGGTTTTGGAGCCATGCCTTTAAATTACCTCATTGAAGTAAATTTGAAGTAATTTTTAGTTTTCGTCGTTAAGACTTTTTTATTGAAAAAGTCAGCGTGGACTCTGTAAAGATTTTGTGGTGTGTGTGTGTGTGTTTGTGTGTATATCTTATCTTAATATATATAAATCTCGTGTCACAATGTTTGTCCTCAATGGACTCCTAAACCACTTAACCGATTATAATAAAATTCGCACACCATGTGCAGTTCGATCCAACTTGAGAGATAGGATAGTTTTTATTTCGATTAATGGTCTTAATAATTTATAATTAATAATAAACTGATTATCCATGTTGATTGGTGTTTAAGCCCGGGAAATAATGGGTACTTCGTCTCCATGACAACGTTGCGTGCTCTAGAGTCGGGAAACCATCGGTGCTATTCGTTTTTTCTTTGGTACATTACAAAGCAATGTATTAAGTTTTTGTCAAAATTAATTAATTTTCATTTTATTTCATTTATTATAACTGTAAATAAGAGATTTGGTCTCATTTCCTCCCCCATTAATACAACCGTGCGAAGCCGGGTCGGGCAGCTAGTATATATATATATATATATATATATATATATATATATTAGTCAATGAGCATGATTTAAAAATAAAAGACAACTAAATTGTGTACTATTATACCCCTAAAGTAAACTTTATCTACCAGTACGTTGACCTTAATTTCCAAGAGCTAACCAACTCTGGTTGCTTTAAGGTTTGTCCCACTAGTAGGTACATCGGCCGTCGAGGATGATGGCCGGGATTCTAAAATGTTATTGTAAAATAATTATTTAATAAAAGTACACGTTTGGCGTCTTAAAATGTCAACTAAAGTTTAAAGTAGCTTAGTACACTTCAATATGGGCGCCATTTTTAGCTCTGTCCAGACGTTATTCAATTTCCTGCCACGTTTTTTCCCGACTCTTGTTCACAGTTCCAGTTCCAGTTGCAGTTGCTGGAGCTATCTTCACTTTGGGGTGCTGTATGCATGTTGTTTTGAATGTATGGTGGCAGGAAAGAGTAGTTTCCCTGTGGCTGGAAGCGCAGCACGTGATGGGAGCGGCAGTGCGGCTGCGAGACTGCTCTGCTCACTTCCGCGAGGCAGGATCTCAGTGGACCACTCCACAGTGGGCTCAGCTTCTGTTGTGGGCAGTCAATTCCAGCTCGGCTAGGTCTGAAACTTTTAACTTTTCTCAGCATTTTAAGACGTCACACGTGTCTATCAATTAAATACTTATTTTACAACTAGCTAATGACCGGCATGCGTAACATTGTCTCAATATGTTTTTGGTAATATGTTTGAAGAAGGTACACATATACAAAGAATCTGTTTATATCTAAATATCGATATCTACCTCTATATCTCTCCTCTATGTACCTTTATATATCTCTACAGTTATGTACACATCACAATATAGCAATGAAAAGATTAACAAATGTATGTTTTTTTTACCTATCTTTGTCACATGTGTGGCATAGGCATATAAAGCATGCGTGTATTCGAATGCAACGCTGTGTCAAAATTTCAGAGCAACTTGTGAAGAACTTTCGGAGATATAATATTTTGAACGAACATTTACGTTTTTATTTATATAGATAACAGTTTAGAATCCCGGAAAACATTCTCGATGAGCCTGTATTTTCGCCCACATCGCCTTGTTGGCATCTAATTCTGCCGTCGCCGTTGCCGACAGTGTTTGTACTTGGTTTCTTTTGGAGCGATGTGATGCAGCGGTAAGACACTGGACGCGCAGTTCAGAGATCTCGGGTACGAGTCCAAGTCTGGTGTTTCCTGTGACGTAGTGTACTAACAGTTTCTAACGACCTTTCTGTCGGCGAGACGTTAGAGTACTATAAATAATATATTTAAATTATTTCTTACCCTTCCTGCCTACTAAAATTTCAGGAAGCGTTTGTGACGTATTTAGAAATCCAAAATTGCATTTATTTTTTCTGGATATATTTTTAAGCTCTTCAAATATTTATATTTGTATTCTGCTCTTTGCCTCAATCATTACAAGTTACCTCACGGTGCAATTTACGGCCACCATTACTACCACTAATATTTCTTCAAGTTGTGTATTTCATTTTATGTTTTTCTACCGTAACGTTTCATTACCTTCGTGATATTTCTAGTTTATTTAATTTTTTGTCCATTTCTTACAACTCTGCGCTCAGATTCACCGCTGACTGCAGAGTATATTTAGTTTCTCATTTCTATTGGACACATTTTCCGGGTACTTATCGGTGAAAAAGAAAATAGTGTGTTTTCAAGCTCTTTCCCCCCCCCCCCCCTCCCACTGGCTTAGCGCGTTATTACACAGGGCAATAATTTTGTACTTCAACTGTTAGTCGAGAATCCAACGAAGTTAAAGCACGGCAATTTCAAGCAAGTAGCGAGACAGACCGCTCTCCGACTTGACTCGCTGGAACTAGGTGAGCGGCGAGGTGACGCGTAGGCGTACTGCATTCAGCGAATTTGTTCGCTGCGAGTGAATTCGTGGATGAGTAGTTAGTAAACTCGCACAGTATGATGGAGGCCGTAAAGGGTGTTGTCGGGAAAACGCTCTGAGCATTCGTACTCAAGTCGTACTCTGTGAAAAATTCCATTTTTCATTTACGAACAACATTGGCTACAAAATATCCGGAATTTACGGATATCTTTGTAAATTTATTTATGTTTACTTAATTTTAACACGAAATCTTTGAGAATTACCTTTGAATATAAACAAAATTATAAAAACTAACTGATAAAATTTTAATCAAAACACCATTTAAACAAAACACCTTTTGCCTTTCACCTGCATGTTTAACGTGTTCACAACAAAGCACAGTACACGGAATTCGGGATCTACGTAGTTTCTGCGAAGATTCGTCTATCTGGAACTGCGAGGAACCCATCGTTTAAGAGTCTGTAAATCATCTGTAATGATTCTGCAATGAGCGTTCGCGTACGCTGTGTTACAGAAACTTGAGCGTATACTCGCAACGCTTAACTGTATGCAAATATTGTAATAGGATAATATGGGAAACTCCGGCCAATTAGCATTGGCGAAGCGCGAGACACCAGACTGCAGCGCATTCTAGCGGCGTGGACTGAAGAAAGCCCCGCGTAATTCAATTTTACGTGCATATTAAAGGCAACATGTTTACACAATTAAGTGCTGTTTTTACCAAAACTAGAAATTCAAACAAATTTAATGCTATTATTCATACAGAGATGTTCTCAGGCTTTATTTAAAGGTATGTGTCACAGATAGATATGTAATTATGTGCAAAATATAATCTATCAAATTAACTGAACAAGTAGCATGTAGTATCTAATTGGTTTTCCAGCTGTTTTATTTTTAAGGAAACAAGAACAACTAGTTTTAGTAACGGAAGTAAATTGTATGTATGAAACTAATTTCTCACCTGAAAATGTGACTGCATTTTAAATAAAAATCCTTAATTAAACCGAAAGAAACTGCTGCAAACAAATCATGTTACAAGAATGGTAAGGAATTATAATAAATAATTACTTTATAATAAGAGACAAAAATATAAAACAAAGGTGTTAAAATTGTGAATGCGCGAAACGCGAAACACTTACTGCGTTGGGTCCGCTGGAAATCTGAAAAAAGACTTTGAGCAGTTAGTAACGTTGTAATCTTTGCAGCCAAACACCGCACAAATATTTCCGGCCATTCTGAATTACTGTTCACATAATAATGTGTTTATTTATTCGCAAATAGAACCATCATCTTATAGCACCAAACACACTTCAATGCCTTTTACCGCCGTTTCCAAAGCGTAGGTTCAGTCCACGCCGCCAGGTTCGCTGAACAACATGTCTCGCATTTTTTTTGTCTGTTTCCCATATTATCCTATTACAATATTTGCTGTATGTTACACCGTAGTGGTTTATTATCGAGTCATGAGCATTGCAAAAAACCTAAATTCTTATAACTAACCTTGGATTAATTGTAACTTCAGTAACTGTAGGTCCGAGTTTGATTGGACGGGTGTGCCGTTTCATGGTACGGTGTCGAATTATTAGCGATTAAGTAACATTGCAGAATATGTTGCTCCCGGGAATGCCACTGTTACTGCCGTTTATAAAAAAAATTTTGTGTATATGCCACCAACATCTCTGGCAATTTGTAATAAATTGTGTATGTACACTGCTTACCAGTGTTTGGGCTCAGATAATGTACGTATAAGTTCAGTTGTTTTATTAAACGTTTATTACTTGGATTTGAAGTTTTCAAGGTTTTTTTTAATCCTATAGTTATAACTGTTTTGTTTGTGGTGCTAATTTATGTTAATTATATTTAATAGATTATTTATTAAGCATATTCTAAAATATTAATTAGGATCATTCCAGGCAGTTTAGTGAGAAAATTAAGGTTAGTAAATTTAAGTTATGTATGAAATTAAGCCAAAACCTAGAATTACAATTTTTAATTAAACTCTTTAACTAGTAAATATTGTTAACTATGTATGTACTCACTCAAAGTCAGCCATTTCGTAAGAAAATAATGGTAAAATATGCTTTCACCTACAGTTTATTCTGAACTACTCATACAAACTTTGTCATTCTTTACTTCGTAAATTTTTCAGTCGTTATAACTTCTTAGTGCTTTGTTCTACTGCGATTGCTTCTATTTAAATAATAATATTGTGTGATCTAAGTTTATAAGTACTTTATCACACTTTTTGGGGGTGTAATGTCGGATAACTTTTCAGCTGTTCCAGGTGTGCCACGCACGAGTGCCATGGAACACAGTTGAGAACCGGTGCCGTAGAGGATATTCCTCTTCAAAGGTTGGTTAGGATCGCATATCCACCACACTTACCAGTAATCTAAGGCTAACAGTTGCGTGTTGCCAGCACTAAACCGCTTCAATAACTGCTAGTTGTCTGTTTTCCTATGTCATGCCGGAGGGCAAACTAACCTGATCCAGAATGCACGTGTGTCCTAGTCGGGACTTGAACCCGCGACCCTCTCTGACACATACCCCTAGACCACCAACACTGCGGGCGAGGCTAGTGGTTGCTTGGTGTCTGAGATCGCTAAGGCCCCGCTATGTTGTGGCAGTACATCAGGGTGTCTACAGGTCCGAAAGTCGCGAAAAGTAACTGAACTGAAGGACTATTCGCGAAAGTTACGACAAACAAAATCCCGAAGTAAACAGTAACTGTGCTGAAAGACACGAAAGTTTAATTTCCAGCAGCCGTTTGCTAACATACATTTTGACTTTTGACGCCTCCCTTCAATTTATAGTCGCACAACATAAACAGTTGGAGACTGTGGAAACTATCTCTGAAAAGGCCTTAGCTTTCTAATACAAAAATAGTATGTATATATTGTATCTTATGTCTAGTTTATCTTATTATATATTAAAAAATTAACCTGTGGTAAAATAATTTGTAAGAACAAACAACTTTGAGGTCCTGAAAAAGTCCTGAAATTAATTCGCCAGGTATTTGTAGACATCCTGTACATTGTTGTGGACGGCTTGATTCCAGGCCCCGGAATGGCTGATATTGAGTATAACGTTGGGGAAAATCTGGAAAACCTGGAAAACGCGAAAAACTTAGGGAAATGAATTGAGTGTCTTTAAAACCCGGAAGGACACCGAAACTGAATGGTATTTGAACAGTATCAGTAATTTTTCATGTCATGTAGTACATTTTTGTCTTTAAACCGGTTGTTTTTAACCATAAATTCATATGCCGTTAATATTCCCTATCGATTTGTTTTTACTTTCATTAATCAGAAGTAAATGATTACAAACAACTGTGTATTAATTTGAAGTGCAGTCAAATACATGTAGTCTTTCGCATGATCACAACCAGTAATGTATTGTTTCAAAATTTTATCAAACAAATATATTTTCTTTTTTAAATGCCACAATTATTGTTGATGGAGATGGTGCCAAGTCTATATTGTGCAGGAAAACGTGTTATAGTCGATTCGGCATGTTATTGAAACGTGATTTAGTAATAAGGTGTCATCTTGCCAGATAGTCTGGTCAGACAAGATGCTAGTGTGGACAGGGAAAACTCGAGGAAATGGGCTGAAGAAAGTGTGGGAATCCTGAATATTAACACGGAGTCGGCTAACAAGTGGTTCATACCTTGATATAATCTTGGAGATCGTGGTACGTGAAAACATTTTTTTAAATATTTACCAGATATGTTTTGGTACAACAAGTAAATAAAAATAAATTATGGAAATGTTAGTGCTGCGCAGTTGAGTAAACACGCAAAAATAGTTAATGGGTGCATTTTTTTTACAAATATAGTACAGTTGGGAGCTGACGCGAAGGCTTGGCTTGAAAAAAGGGTCAGGGTGAGGGCTAGACTGTCCGTGTCCTGCCCCCCGGTAGCAATGCTGCTGTGCTATTGGCTACAATGAAAAATTAAGTCATAAGTGAGATTTCATGACCGTGCTGTTAAGCATTACATAATATATCAGGAAGAATTAAATTCGTTACAGCATTATTCACATTCAACCCTTTCAGTTAAATTTTATTTATGTAAGTCATCAAAACTTTTTTTTTCAACAAAACCACTCGCGAATACGCATTTAAGCCTTTTTCACGTATTCTCGGTTTGTCTCCAAACTCCTTCAATGTTGGTTAAAAGTTGAATGTGGTTTTGGCATCACTGAAAGCAGTCATTTTTAAAATTGTTTATAATTGGATGCACCAAGGCTTCCCGTCAAAAATATTGTGCACTGGACGCATTAAGAACTTCGTTAGATGTTAAACCGAACTAGCCATTCAAAATTTTGTCCAGTAAAAAGGTATTTCACCCAACACAACTAAACTCAAGAGTGGCAAACATGTGGCAGATAAAAGTGCTTATGGAGGGAGTAAAACTATTGTTTTATGAAATATGTCAGTGGAATCGGATTTCTGATTGAAGTTCATCAATAATTAATAAATTGGTAAAACGCGTAGCAAATATTTATAAGTTAGTATTATAGGTTTTTTTTTTAGTTTCGTAAGAGGCAAAATAATAACACGTTGACAATGTTAATCTCCCTCTGTGATGCATTATTATAACCATCTAGAAGTAGCTACAGCTTTGATTTTAAAAAATTGAATCACAACTGAGAGCGTAACAGATTTTCAAACGTTCTTGAGTTTTAATGTTCCATTTTTTTTTATGCAGAATTTGAAAACTGTGTAAAATGCTAACTATTGAAGACGAAAATTTGGCAGCGTTACTAGATATTTTCGAGAGGATTGCTTTTTGAGTCAATTCTATGGCCATTAATTGTGAAAGGTAATGTAACACTATCTTCCGGCTCACCGTGACTGTCGATGTTTTCAGCAATGCTGATAGGGGATGAAACCGAGTTGCGACCTTGAAGCATGCTTGTCGCCCGCATGTCAGGCCCTTGCCTTCTCGTGAGCTTCCAAGTATAGACATAGTGGTATTCGTATAAGTACACTAAATTTTAGTAGTATTTCGCAAGTAGTGCATTCTGTTAAAAACCTTTCGTAACAGGTGTCCTGCCAGTGCTTGTAAAAATATGGCCCGTTCCACAATGACACGGAAACGTAAACACAGAAACGGATCACGGAACCGCAAGATGTATACGTTTCACTGTTCGTCTGCTGGTTTTACAGTGCACAGAAACGTAACAAATGACAACCAATGATATTGAATTTCACGGTTTCGAAAAATTATTTTACATGAAAAAAAATTGAGATACGAGAACATAACACGGCCGCGATTCGCATATTCCTAAAATAAATATTACAAACAAAGCAATATTAGAATATATTCTTGTGATTGAAACCACTTGTAATATATTAGAAACACAAACAAACTTGGCTACCACCACGGCTAAATACTCGGCTTCTATTGGTCGCACGAACTAACGTAAACGCAAGAGTTAGCAGACATTATGTAGGTAATACCAACGGGTCTTTGTGCGCGTTCGTGTTAATGTAGATACCCCATTCCGTAAGAATTTTTTTTTTTTCGTTTACGTGACTCGTCACTTCTTCCGTGTCATTGTAGAAGTAAGATATGCGGCCTATCACAATTCAGATTCAATGGCATTAGGAAAAATTGGTTTTTGTTTGAAAAAAATATTTTGAAGTGTTGTGTATATGTCCTGCACTGATTTCTAGTAGTAGTGAACGTAACTGCGGGCGTGTAATGTCTTCAAATGATTTCATCTCTGGTCTTGTTCGAATTGGCAGATGTGGTAAGCGAAATGGTCACGAGACCCAATTTCGAATACAAAAAAAAGGGAGATTTCATAAATTAGTTTTTCGTATTTTGTGTGCAAACAAAACTAGCTAAATAACAAAATATAAAATTTAAAAGTTACCATGTTGGAGTTAGCATTTCAAATAAACTCGCACGTGTGTGTGTATGTTGGCTTATCTAAACATTATAAAAAAATGCCGTTTGCCCTGATGCTTGGCTAAAAGGCTAAAATAATTGTGGTGCTTATTTCAATCAAACCAATTTGCGGTGAAATTATAAGTTTTTAATATAATTCCGTGCGTATAAATTGAGTGACATCTTTTATAAAATAGAGTAATTTAAACCATAAATATCTTAAAATATATTTTTTATAATTAAAATTACGGCATTGCAGTGTTGTGAGTACGAATAAGAGAATGAACCGATCAAATCACAAATCACAAATTTACAAACTGACTAATTCGAACACAGCCCCTGTCATCTGTGCTCTTTGGGAATGGAAAAGGAAGGAGATGGGTTTGGAAAACAGTTTATTATACGCTTGTATTATTTTGGAATACTCATCTAGTCGTAAATTTTAATATAGGAAATTATTAGAATAGTTTATTTACACTAATAATTATTTCACGACTACAAATCTGATATAGTAACACTAGTATACGAATATTAACTTAAACAAATGTCCAACGCTATAGGTTGTATATTTTCAATACCAATGCTGTATTACAAGCTGTGGCAAAATATTTACTAATACAAGATGGCGAGCCCTTTAACACACTGAAGCTGGACTGCACTATGAGTGTAGTAAGAACCCAATTCAATATTTTAAGTTAAAAATAATTTGAAGTGGTAACAATTCAGCATATAAATATTTCTCAAAGATATAATTAAAACCAATGGTTAATTGTAAAATATTTTTTATGAGGTGTTTATAATGTAGCATATGAATATTTTTCAATACATAGTTTTATCTTGGAAATGAACGTCTACTATTTTGAACAAAATTTCCTTGATAGTTACTGCGATAGCTAAAATTAAACCATATTAAACTGTTTCAGTATTGGTTTGAAATTTCGTTCTATATGGGTGAAATCTTTTTATTTATTGCCTTATTTTAAGTGGCGAAGTTAACGGCGTACAGCCTTGTCTTACACTTAACCAAATTCAGATTTTTTTCTAAAGGCCTTTTCTTACGATCAAATGTTTCTTGTATACAATTCATTAAGACGTGTAAATACTCTTTCAGATTTGATTAAATGAAAAGTTTATGTCTTTATCGAATGGCATTTCACACTCTTCAAGTACTAAAACCATTTTAGTCAGCCGCCAAAACAGTAGAGGAAAAAGAGAGTTATTCGTGTGCACTCTGCCCCGAGCCCTTGATAGTAAGCTGGCCCAACTATGTAAATTTAAAAACATTGTTTATAGCAAATAAAAGTTTTCTTTGTAGTTATGTTTTTATTAGATGAAGTCAAAATCAAATCAACGATAGTTATATTTGGTTTATTTTGACATTAATATTTGTTGTGCTTACAATACTTGAGTGTGTAATAATATTACTTTATAAGAATAGTAACTAACATCGCCATTAAAACATTGTTTTTAAATATTTGAATGAAAATATATAGGTACAAAATATTTATGCTAATGTCTAACATTTTTTGTTTAGTTAATTATCTTTTGCCAAAAAAATTGGATTTTTTCCGGGGGCCGTTCTTACAGCTGTTTTTTAATTTTTTTCACCCCGAGGATGAAGACGAATTGCCACATATTTTAGTTACAAGAGAGAACAATTATTATGATGTAAAATAAATAATAAGTTATATAGTCTTTTATTTTTAGGAACTTGATTTACCATATATTCCAAAAAAATCGTTAGATGGATTTTGATACACACATAATTTCAGCAAGGGTGCAGAATTCATTAACAAACGAAGACTGAAAAATCATACTCCAGAAAATTTAGGACTTATCCAAAACGAAAATATTTGAAGGAATCGGGACTTTCGATACCTTGGGACAAGATGGTCGCGGGTGTGACGTTTCAGTTACGTCACGTGCCATTCAAGGGACTGAATCGAAGCGAAGTTGATAGCGTGGAAGGCCCGCTACCCCCCGCGCGAGCTGGCGTCTCGGTCAGACGTCGAACGTTCTGAAGGAGCCCGGGATCGAATCACGATTCTTGCACCCTGATTTCGGTTGTTCGTGTTTTTTTGAAATCACACCAGACAAATATGAGGATCATAGTTTTTTTAAAATGTGTTTTAAGTTATATTTTTACGAAATGGGCATGCTTTCTACTGGTAAGTCATTTCGTTAAACTGTACGAGTGACTTGTGATGCGCATCTTGTTCGATAACGTCATTGTTGATAATACCCGGTTGTCCACATTCAGGAAAATATGTAAAGTTAGACTTGGTCAGGGAAAATCAGGGATGCAGAATAGTTGAAGGAAAGTCAGACAGTTCACTTAAAATCTTGAAAATGCCATGCATGGGATCTCCCAGTGGTAGTAAATAAAAGGGTGAAATTTCATGCTCCAGTCTGTCATTACCCAGACCTTGAAAGATTTTTTTTTTTCAGATGGCGCATTAGCGCATAATCATACTATAAAACGGCGTATGCAAGTTTCTGTTTGAATGTAGCCTATACGTATTTGTGTTACACAATTCTAGGTCACGGTGGAGGTTGTGTTTGTTATTTCGTTCAGAAAATCGTATAATAGGTAAATTAAAAAAAAAGTAAAGAGAATTAGAAATTTGAATCATGGAGAGTCAGGGGAATTTTATTGCAGATTTGCGTGGACACCCAGAATACGCAATACTTAAATAGAATAAATATTTTAATCTCATGTTCAGTACCGGGAGGTATTCTAAACTTCCCTCCCCTACCCACTCTTTTTTTTTTTGTCGCTTGAAGGGACGGCCCACGTCCACTAGTAGTGTCTGGCGAAGGGCAGTGGGTTGGAAGTGTGAAAGTGGGCAGGGGGGGGGTGGTCTTAGTTCGGGACTGTCCTCGCGACCTTGACACAGAACGCCGCAACTCGGCGGACGGAGTTGCTGCTGGCGGCGCCGGCGGCGGGAACTTGGCTAACAAGTTGGGCTTGACGGGCGGCCGCTCGGGGGGCCTGGGGTCGCTCTCTCGCCCTGCGCGCGGTCTCGTCCCCGCCGCGCCGGCGAGTCGCGTCATGCGCACGCGCGAGTCTCTCCACGTAACACCACAGCACACACTAGCTAATGCCCGGCATGCGTTGCAGTGCATCAGTCTATTTTTTTTTTGTAATTTGTTTGAAGTAGGTACACACATACAAAGCATTTCCTATCTCTCTCTAATTCTCTCTCTGTATATATATATATATATATATATATATATATATATATATATATATATATATAGCTCTTGCGCTAAATCTTTATCTACATATATATAGTATCTACTTCTCTATATATATGTCACTATATAGGTAGCAATGAAAATGTATTAAAAAATCTATTATTTTATCTATCTTTATTTTACCTATCTTTAACATATCACAGGTGTAACCCATGTATGTGATATTCGTATGCAACGTTATGTCAAAATTTCAAAGCAATCGGTGAAGAACTTTCGGGGATTTAAAATTTTGAATGAACCAACATTTACATTTTTATTTATAGGGATAAAGAACTGTAGACTTACCGTGGCCATAACTGTAGGTAAAGGTGATATGCGCGTTTCACATAACTTTTAAGGTTGCCAATGAATGATTATAATAATTGGCAATAGACTTGTGATTTTTTCGTCCTGCTATCACAATAAACTTTGGTAGCAAAAACACACGAGACCTACTCCCTCTCCCCTTATCCCATCCATCCGTGGACTGCCTTATTGAAAAATTGGAAAAGCACCGACTTTTGACCCCTTCTTCCCTAAATATGCGTAATAATTGCTGAACTTGTTTAAGAGCACGGATACACGTCGCAGCTTTAGTTACTTGATTTCGTTATTTTTTTAAAATATATTTATGTCAGTTAAATGATTCGTTTCATTGGCAACAAGACAGAAACGCGAAATTAAAATAAGGCCTGTTCTACAATGGCACTGAGACGGATCTCCCGAATCATTTATAAATCGCGTCTGCTGCTTCCACAATGCCCGAAAACGTAACATATAGCAACCAATTATATTTCATGCCAAGGTTACGAAATATCAATTTAATTTATATATATATATATATATATAATGCTTCGTGAATATAGCAAGGGCAGAGTTTACATATGTAATAGAAATAAACCACAAAGTAGAAATAGAACACTATATAGTCTTGTTCTTGAAACAATTTGTAACATATTTAGAACATAAACAAACATGGCTACCACTACAACCAGTCACTCGGCTGTTATTGGTCGCACGAAAGAGCTCAGCATCGCCGAGATAATCGTGCGTACGGGTCCGTCTCCGTGCTGTTGTAGAAACTCTGTTCCGCGAGATCCGCCTCAGTTTACGTGTCATTGTAGAACGGGCCTGATCAGGGTTACAGGGGTCGGGAGGGACCATTCAGCATTTGCGTGGAATGAACTCGGGAAGCCACAGCTCAGGATGGTCGGACCTGGCTTCGAACCCTCAAGTCCTGCAGGGGTGTCTTAGCACCGCGCCACCTCGCCGCGTCCCCACCGCGCCACTTCGCCGCGTCATCTGTGACAACCCCTCCTCCTGTTGCTCCTATCACGTTTATGGCTGCGTTAGAAACGTACTCCGACACTCTTCTAGCGGCACGTTCGTGACAGTCGTCTTAAACGCAAAGTGGAAAAGTTTTTCTTCGGGCCTTCGTACTTCCTATTTCTACGGTAGCTCTTATCGTTTCAGAGATGTACGTAAAAAAACAAAAAAACAACAGAAATTGGTGACATTTGTCCTTGAATAAAAAACCACGTACAAGCGGGATTGATGGGGACTTTTGACACATCGTTCGTAATGGCGTATTCAAGACCTGTGCAAAAATCGAACTTGTTGGGAATCAATGCAAACTCAGCGTCTTTTTTTCGTCTATTTTGTCTGGACTATGATTCAATAACGAATTAAAGCAATTTGCGTTCAAAATACCAAGAAGACGCCTTACCTCGAATCGATAACTTTTCTTTTGTCTCCTGGTGTGCTTTTATTATTATTATTATTATTATTATTATTATTATTTTAGAGTTTCGTGGTTGAAATGATGTGTTTGCGTTCGCACGTGTTGTGTGTTAGCAGGACACAATTCGAACCTCTAGTTGTCCGAAAACAACTCCAGTTGCACGAACGCTGTGCGTCAGCCGTGCGTGTTTTTGGTTCAGTTCGAGCGCCTCATAGTCTCATGTTTTATCATTGACTTACCGTAATTTTTATTTCAGTATTTGCAGGGTTCCCGCAAGGAACAGAGAAAAGTTGAAAAATAGGAAAGATTCAGAGACTTGGCAGTATATTTTCAAAACCTGGAAAACATTAATCATACTATTTTAATCACAAAAAAATCATTTGTGATTGAAAATCAATCTATTTCGTTAGAGCACTGTCGGTGAATCAACGGTATATTAATTTAATGATTTTAACTACGATGAAATGACGATTATCATTCACCTGGTCACAATTAGCGATGTGCATATTGTTTCAAAAGTTTGATCAAATATTGTGGTTTTATATTACAGACTGGCGGCGTTGGTTGCATAACATTGGTGGGAATGAGGACAGAGCGAACTGTGTATTGTGCGCAGAAAGATTTCATGGCCATTTTGACATGTTAGGGTGTGGTTGAAAATTGTTTCAATAAGTAGTATTTGTAGTTTAAGATATGTAATCTTGCAGGACTGATTAATGCGCCAGGGAAAGCTCAGGGAAATGGTCTAGAGTAAGAGCGTGGGAACCCTGATTAGCATCATTTAAAGTCCATAAGTAATCACATTTTTATCTTAATCAAAACAAAATGTATGTAGCCTGCCACTGAAATTTTCAAGTAATTTTCTGACATATTTTATGCGTTTAAAACATAACATTTTAAATAATAATAAGTTGAGATTATGCCTCAAAAATGCATTATCGACAGATGCCTTGCATCTCCACGTAAAGTCTGTTTCACGTAACTTGTCTCAAATTTGAAAGTTTTCTAAAGTACAAATAGTCTGCGTATCAATCTTCCGTTTTTTTTCTTTCAAAACAGTGGTTAACAACGTGCTGTGGTTGTTAAGCTCGCAAACCAGTATCGTGTCATACTTTTCAAGTGAAAGTTCGAAAATAGTTGCCATTGGGATTACTTTTGTGAACTGTCAAAGTAGCGACAAGTTACGTAATGCAGAATATAATATATCTAACGGGCGTTAGGAAAATAGCTTGCACTCCCGTCGTGGCAGTAACCTATGTATAAACAGCAGACATTTTATAGTAACCTTTTTTAAAATATATGATGTCCATAAGAATATCCCAGATTCAATTGTATATTATAATAGTTTAATTTAGACTATTTACAACAAATAATACATCAAATTGAATTAACCTAACCTTGTTTTTATAAAAAATGTTCATGTGCACCTTTAGTTATACGGCAAACATCCAACCTAAAGTTCAATTCTTCCCACACGTTACTTAACATGTCCGGAGTAATTCTGTCGCAACTCTGGTAAATCATTAGGTAGCGGCGGAACATATACACATTATTTTATAAAGCCCACAAAGGAAAAAAAAATCCCTTTCGGCACATCCTACAGGCGTAGGCAGATTTAGAATTACATTTTTTTTTAATTTTTTTTTTTTTTTAATATTTTGGAAACTCCTATAAACTCGTGGAACATTTTAAGAACTTAATGTAGCCGACATAACGTCCTATATGTTCGTCAATATTCAAAACAATCTATTTAACATTTTCTTATATTCCATGCAGCAAAAATATTTTTGGATTTTTTATATCTATATTTTTTAACTTAATGGAGACAGCATTGTCAATGAATTTCATAATGTGTCTAGTAAGGTAGTCATGCAATTATTTTTTTAAATCTTAAAACAGCTATTTTTCATCCCTTGCACTAATACATCCTACAGGCGTAGGTAGATTTAGAATTACCTTTTTTTTTTTTTTTTTTTTTTTTTTTTAATATTTTGGAAACTCCTATAAACTCGTGGAATATTTTAAGAACTTAATGTAGCCGACATAACGTCCTATATGTTCGTCAATATTCAAAACAATCTATTTAACATTTTCTTATATTCCATGCAGCAAAAATATTTTTGGATTTTTTATATCTATATATTTTTTAACTTAATGGAGACAGCATTGTCAATGAATTTCATAATATGTCTAGTAAGGTAGTCATGCAATTATTTTTTTAATCTTAAAACAGCTATTTTTCATCCCTTGCACTGATACGTGGTCGCAATTTTTTTCGACAAACGTTTAAGGTAAATTTAAGATAGCCATTAATAAATTCCGATGAATTGCATACTAAAAAAGTTTATTTTTTTTATTTGAATCTCTATTTTTACGGTAATAGTTCGTTTCATCAAAAGTTGTCCCGGCCATAGGTTTTAGATAAAGTTTAGATGTTTTACAATAAATTATAATGGAAATGAAAGTAAGTGTATTAAAAAAAAGTTAAAGAATTTTTTTTTCTACTCTTGCTATTTACACCCCGTGCAGTAATGATTTGTATTATCAAAAATTCTTTCAGACAAAAGTTTAGGTAATAATTATGATTTACAAACAATTTGAACGGATTTGATAGTGTAGCTACTAAGGGAGTTATTATTCTTCTAATTTTAACCCTTATTTTTCAACCCCTTGCAGCAATCTAATCAATAATTGTTTCAGACAAAAATGTTTTAGATAAAAATTATAAGATTAGTACATAATTTGTACAAATTCGATGTATGCTTACGAACATAGTTATGATTTTTTTTTTTGAGTTGACGATGGTTTTGGGGTCTATGGACCATGAACCGAAAAACTATTTAAACATTTTCCGGAAGTCGCACCATGGTAACGGCTACAATATATTGTATTTCTTTGAAATCTACCTAAAATCGTATGCCGTTATGTCAAGTGAACATGGAGGTCAACGAAAAAAGAGCTCTGTCGTATCTACCATTACGACGAATCCAATGGTCAGGGTCTTCGACGTTCAACCACTCTCGAACATTCACACATGTATTCTCCTACATTCCAATGGGGAGGGCTGAAATTACAGATTCACTCTTAGCAAATTGCATAACACAAAGGCCGTTTTGCGTAGGTGGCGCTGCAAGCGAGAAAACAAAAGCAGTTTTCGCGCATGCGCTTATCTAAAACTATTTTGAGTTACTCTTCAATTGTGACCTTGAACCAAAACTCTACTACGCTTACAGTTGATTTTATTAAAATTTATAACAGGGACATTATTTTATGGGCATACTGTATTGTATATAGAATGGCGCGTGTCGCACTGGCGAACTCATTCATAAACCTATATGCAAGGATGTCCCATAACCTATTCTCAAGCGAGAACATTTGATAGGCCAATCGATCACGGTTTTGAATTTAAAAATACCGGAATTAAAAAAAAAATGTAATTTTTGAGTTGCAAGCATTTTTTTTTTCAAAAGTTTTCTAATCACCACCCTGCACCAAATTATTGGATACTGTGACTAAAAATATTTGCTAAGTAATCGTAAATATTGCTACTATTAATAATTCAAAACAATTAAACATACTATACTAGTTTTTTTTAACGACTTGTAACGATGGGATATCTTTATTCCCGCTGTAAAAAAAATACTCTGCTAACTGAGATTTAATTAGCCATCTTTACAGGACTGCTAATCAAATTCACCAGGTAAAAAGGTTTGGCCTCATAAGTCTTCAAGATATTCCCCCCCCCCCCCCCCTTCCTGAAACTATAGCATGTTTGATTTAATTCTCAATCATTATCTGTAGTAGGGTTATTATTTATAAATTTGTAGCAAAATTGTTCAGTCACAGTATCTAATAATTTGTCCAGAGTGAGGATTAAAAAACTTACGTAACTAGAAATCTACGACACTTTTTGAATTTTTTTTATTCAGGGCCGTAATTTACTGGTCTATCATCTGTCCTCGTCTTGACGTTTTGATGGTTTGACTAAATACGTGTGATGTGTACCAAAACTTGATTTGAGGAAGTAGTAAAATACCTATTAGGATTGGAATTATTTGCTGGTTTTAGAAAAAAAATTGCCAAACAAAATTTATTTAACTTAGTTGGAAAAAAATTTTCCGTATGTGCCTGGGCTGGAGGGGGAGAGAGAGGGAACATGGGAACAGTTAATTAAATAATAATTAGCTAATAGATACACACATAATTGCAGTTTTCTGAGATGTCTCGTAGCTGCTTTTTCCTAGAACGTGAAATATATCGTCTAAGGATAGATTAACACTTGAACGCAGTTATTTAGTTGTTAAGACGGCAGTATCCCGAGGAAACCCACTGCCCAATGGCAACAACTACATCGTCCTTCATTCACGGGTCTGTGGTATTGAGCAGGAGGGGTTTTAAGGTAGATTGACAACCTCAACAGCGTACGTGCGCAGCTTTTGTTTTTAACTCATAACCACGTAGCATATGTATAATGTAGCCTATAAGAAACCTCGATAAATATTTGTTTTCTTTCAAAATAAGGTTAGTTTGTCGAGTTAATGTTTTGCTGTAATTGAAACGCAATGAATGCTTAATGTGTATAAAATGACATGTTAAATGTAAATATTTTAATAATAACTGCCAAACGTACAATTACGTTTATTTAAAAAAAATGACTCATAAAAATCCATTCAATTAACCTACTTAATTTAATCCCTGTATAAATATATGTTTTTTTTTTAAATGAAAAGGACAGGAATGCCAAATATGCGTGTGAAAATGGCCTCTGCATTGCTATTTCATTATAAGACAGGAAGTGCATGCGAGATGTACCGCAAGTACGTAAGTTACGTACTTGGAAGTCAGTGTTAGGGAATATGTGAAGAGCAGTGTGGAAAACCAGTTATTAACTGTGACGCGCGCGTATGTACCAAGGCGGGCGGATACGCGCTTTAACGTAGGTGACCTGTAAAAACCGGCGACAGCATCGAAGTTCTGAAAGTTACTAGAATGTAACGAAACCGGATGTCGCGAAATAGTCGCGAATAAACAGTGGTGGTGCTGGAAGTTATGAAACTTAATTTCAGCGTCCTTTTGCTAACTTGCTTTTTTTTTTTAGGTCTCGCTTAAGTTTATAGTGGAACGTTTTATATTAGATAATAGTTAGAGCATGTCTGGTCAAATCTCTTGGAAATTATGTCTGATAAGTTTTTAGGTTTTCTAGTATAACAGATGTCATGTTGCTGCGAATAGTAGATCTCTTTCGTAATATGTATAATTGATGTGTTATAAAAATTACCATAATTTTTAATTGGAAGGCAGTGATGAAGTCCTGAAGTTGGTTCATCGGCAATTCGCAGACATTCTGTTCGAATGCAGCTTGTCGCTGATCGCTGTGGCGTGCTGTGTGGCGCGGTTGCCGTGTACACACCTCGACTCTATTTGCTCCGTCAGTTAAAGACTACGTGTGGGAACTCGACACATGTTGACACTTCACCGTCAACCATCAAGCTAGGTCTCACACGTCATGTTGATTTTTTTTCCCCCGTCATAATTTTTAAGGACTATTCCAAAAATGTTAACTCGGTACCTCCCTTGCATTTGTTGTGCTGCCACACATATTTTCTACATGTATTCACTTGGTGTAATATCATGGTTGTAAGAAGGCGCGCAAGTGATGATCAGGAAGACTTCGCGCCTTTTTACGACTTACAGGAATATGTGTTGAAAATATTTGTGACAGAACAATAAATACAGGGGAGGTATCTAGTTGAAAGTTTATAAATAACCCTTAATAAAGTAATGGCCATAAACGAACAGATCAGCATGTATGAGACCGTGCCTTAACGTTACCTATCGCTTCGTTGTTTTGCTATGGAAAGACATTTACTAATAAATAAGAGTTTCAAAAAACTGAAAAACACGCTTTTATAGGAAATCCAACTAAAAAATAGAAAATAAATTTTAATAAATTTAATTTAAAAAGAGTGTAAAATAAAAAATGTATTTTATTTTAAAAAAACCGTGGGGTGCATGTTGTCAATAGTTATAATTATTTTACTGACAGATATGAGTAGAAGGATTATCATTTTGATAATATCTTAAAAAGCACCCCACGCTTTTTTTAAATAAAATACAATTTTTTTATTTTACACTATTTTTAAATTAAATTTATTAAAATTTATTTTCTACTTTTTAGTTGGATTTTCTATAAAAGCGTGTTTTTCAGTTTTTTTAAACTCTTTATTTATTTTTTACTTTTTAGTTTTGTTTATTTATAAAAGTGTGTTTTTAAAAAAAATTAAACTGTTATTTGTTCTAATCTACTATTAATTCCGTGATAACTATAAGTAACTAATTATTTTACAAATTATTAATGTGTACAGCTGTATTGATAGTCAAATCTCGATTTTAGAAGCCATTCAAAAATTTTAACGTTATCAATATATACAGTGAGACTTAATGGTATAAGGTTATTGACGAACAAGTGATATCGACCAGTCTTACATACTGTACGAAATTAATGCTGTGAAGCAGGAAAGGATGGGAGTTACGGATTAATTATTACGTGAAGCGTTCCACATTTACGTAACAGGAATTTTGGGAAGGATAAGGATTGATAAAGGATGAGGAAAGGACCTGCTCAATGAGAGTGTATACAATATGTGAGAAAAATTCGGATAGACCGGACTGGGATTCGAACCCAGAGCCTTCCGATGACATGACGGCTGCTCTACCATCGGGCGCTCGATGTACGATAAATATGATACAAAGAGCCCCACGCCTTTTTCACAATAATATTAGTATTTTTCGTTCATTATTGTTTTAAGCTTATTTTAAAAATTATTTCCTCAATTTCTTCCAGGTAAAAATACTTAAACTGTAAGTTTTGCTCTCTATCCAAATATGTTTTTGATATATCATTTGTCAAACGTATCCATATTTTCCGTGTTTGATGTCTTTTATTTAATGAGTTACTGACCTTGGCATAGTTTGGAGTATTTGTAACTGCTTGGTGTAGATTTTCAGGTTGGTGTTCGAGTGGAATTTCAAAAATCTGCCCATCAGGTGTAGCTATTGAGGTTATGCATAATGGTGTTTGATTTCCCATCTGCTGTTGGTTTCACAGCAAAATCAAACCTCAATTTTTCCATGTTTCGTGAAATATTTGCAGAAAATGTTGTTTTATAATAATATTTCACTCTTGGTTAATTGGTAAAATGAAACAAAGACGTAATTGTGTTTCTCTATTTAACGAAAGAAACAACATTTAAAGCCCTTATTTCAGGTTTTTTTCTCTTCATACTTTTACAAATATAGATAATATTCTCTTCAAAAAAGTATATTGCTCACAATAAACATAACCCATTCTCACTTTTCATTTAATTAAATGTCACAATATTTAGTAAGCTTTGTTTATATCGCGCCAAAGACAAACTGAAAGAAAAGAGTTCGCACATTGTAAAGAAAACCATTTTTCTCATGTGCGAACTCTTTCTTGTGACATTATATAAATTGACCAAAATCTTATTTTGCTAATTGAATAATGGAAAAATCTTATCAAATTAGTGTATTGTCATCGGTCCTCGATAAATCTACAAAGTTTGAATGAAATCTGGCCGTTTAAAGTGGGTCAAAATCGCACCCAAAGGAGTCGGTTACAAACATACAAACAAACATACATACAGGTGAAGCTAATATAAAGCGTGTAAAAATAACTATGCCTACGTGTTCTATTAATATTGTAAAAGTATTTTTTATAAGAAAAAAACACATTTCTGTGTGCTAAGAAAACTTATACCGGAAGTAACCAATTAAAACACTTTTTTCCTGTATACTCTAGCAAATATATATTTTTTTTACATTTACTTTAAATGTTTATTAGTGTTTTAGCTCTCTCTTTCTCTGATTATCGTGCAAGGCTTCTTACATTTTTCTAAACTTTTTTCTATAAATTGTTCCGGCCCAATATCCGAGTTAAAGGGCGCTGGTTTATGGAGGTTCTACGTAAATTTAAGTTAAATTCAAATTAAAAAAAATGAATTTTTTGTCAAAGTTGGGTACATATCGGTTTTAGTCTAACTCGGCGTGTGGGCCAGCTTCGATACTGGAAGCTGACTATGGCCGGCACGCGCAGTAAAGTATGTATTTCTCAATTTGATAAAGTTGCAAAGTTTTCGCTTAGGGTTTCCCTTACTTGACTCCGCAAGCTGCACTTAACGGGCTCCGTATTTCCGGGGAGACACACGCGGCGAGCAGAGCTCCAGACGAAAACGAGCGATTTGAAAAATTCGCAAGTAATCCGAGTGGTGTCTTGTCTGCGAAAATAATTTAAGAATACGTAGAGGGCGGGTGATTAGTTAGTTTTTCGGATTTGTTTTAAAAAACTGTATTTTCGGAAGAATGAAAAGGGCTAAAACGCATGTTTTTAGGATAACCTTTAGGCGTGAAACATTCGGGCATCACACCTTTATATTCATTTATGTTCTTCCGTCTGTTACGATTACTGCTGGAATCCCATATTGGCCTGTGCATGACGAGAAGACTGCGCGTCAGAGGCCAGAGGCCAGAGGCCAGAGGCGAGAGGCGAGAGGCGAGAGGCGAGAGGCGAGAGGCGAGAGGCGAAGCGCACCAGAAGCAGCAGCGAGCGTCGACGCAGGTGTGTCACTGGATGTGGGTGACGGCCGACGGCCCGGGCTCCCGCGGACCGAGAGTGGCCGCTGTAATTACAGGAAGTGAGGATGGACCGGGAGCAAACAAGCGTTGCGGCGGGACGTTGCCCCCGGGCGAGACTGCCGCGCCGACAGCTCCGACACCGCCTTCGGCACATTCCTTACACCGGCTCCTGCGTTGGCCCACGCGTTCCTTTTACTCACGGCGATGTTTCAACCCAGCGTTCCCTGCGCCATCTCCAGAGGAATGAGGCTTTGTTTAGGGGGGATGAGGGTAGATTTTTTTTTCCTCCCGTTATCCCTGGCTACTCGTGTCTTTATGTTTATTGTCTACGTATCCTTCTGCTACTGTTCTGCTATCAGTGTGTGCGTGTAAATAACTTTATGTTTGTCATTATTCGTAAACAAACCTTGCGTGTTGCTTTGCAAGCGACAGTTGGGAATTGGGTATCACTGGGACTACTTTTGAGAATCGTCAAATTTGAAGCCAAAAAGGTTACGGAGTAACTCTGGCTACGAAAGTCTAAGCATGTAGAGTTCATCATGCTACACTACTCATTATATTGTTTTTAACCAAAGAGAGCCTTTATTACCTTTGAAAGGGCCAATGTGATCGTGTAAGGCTCTTAAATGAGCCAATGAGAGCTTCAAAGGCTCTTGAATTATCCTAGGAGACGGTGATTATCCTTTAATTTTGGACCAAGCGTTTACGAAGATCGAAAAAAACAAACTTTTATTTAAATAGAAATAAAATAACCAAACTAGCAGTTTTTAATTGTATTTAGACATCTTTACGTAAGAACCTTTACTAAGAACATAAGTGGCGCGTTGTTTTCATTCCCTGCGGGGTCGAACCCGTATTTTCAGCTAGTGGGAAACGTGTCGGACGTTCCCGTGGGTTTTTTCGAGGTACTTCACCAATTCCCCTACCAATTAATTCAGTCTCACCCCATGCATTCTTCAGGCTGATTTCGGGTAGGGCAACCGGCTTCTATGGGTGTCAGTCCCATTTTATCTTAATTTCATAGTTAATACACGTAAAAAACGTTTTTGACGAATATTTTCAAACATTAATTTAAATGCCATTTTCGAAGAAATAATTCCAAACACGGATTCGTAAGCTTTATTATGTTACTGTGGTAAGTAATACAATTTTTTGAAGCTACCGTGATACTGTAGCGCTAATTTTAATTTATTATATCGATAGAAAAAAAAATTCTGCCCATAATGGCTGTCACATAAATGTGACAAAAGTAACAATCGTAACTGTTTGTCAGAAAAGTGTGTTATTTTTGGAAATTAATAATTTGCGAATATGTCTAGTATGTACCTATAGTTCCACGTATAAAAAATATTTGAAATACGCTTTTAATCGACCTCGAGCTATCGGTTTATGATTATGATAATATGGCGATGTTTCTGCTAGCAGGAAAACTGAGTGGGAGGAAAATTGCAGTTCCGCAGTTCTCTAGTCGATAATTCGAATCATGCCAAATTGTAATTAATCGAGGTATTTCAAGGGGCTTGAAAGTGTATCGCATTTCAAGCGCTGCTTTTGTAGCTTCGAGTTCTTAGTTTTCCTTAGCTTATAAGCGTTTTTTTTTTTTTTTTTTTTTTTTTTTTACAGGATTCGCGGCTGATTTGACACTTGTCTACTTTCAACCCATTCCGTTTCTTTGCCGATATATTATATTGGACCTAATGAATTCTGACTTGCATAGATCGTATGAAAATGTCTTAACCATAACCATTTTTGTTTTCAATTGTGTAATTTCTTTGCGCTGAATGTCACTGATTAAAATACGTTACGAATTAGGCATTGATGTTCGGTGCGATTGGTTGACTGTATTATTAAGAAAATGAAGGGAAAAAATCTTTCCGTCGCGCGATGGTGACAAGTTTGGAGATCCAGGTCAGCGGCATGTACTTGGCGAACTAGTTACGCAATATTCCAGGGATGACTTGGCAGCCACCACCATCACTGTGCTCGTCGAGAGGACGGATGCTCAGTGCACGTGAGTTGTGACGTCACGTCTGCGTCGCGGCCCTCACCCCTCCCCCCTCCCCTCTCCCCCTTCGCTCTAACTCCCTCATTACCGTGGCTCGCGGCCTCCAAGCTTTGTAATTTGTTCCCCGCCGATAGCTGCGGGCCAGGTCTGGCCGCTGCTCCTATCTCCCGCGGGGTAATTGGGTATCGCGCCAGCTCGCTTCCCGCACTGCACTGCTTGCATTCGTCAAGGTTTTTAATCCGGCACCTTCGGGATCACGGCCATGCCGGATCATTGAACGTCAGCACACACCGAGAGAAAGGTTTGTGCGCCTGCGGGGTGACTAGCAAAAAGGCAAAAGTAGGAAAAAAAATCAGGAAAACTTAAATGACTACATTTTTTGAAAGAAAAAACTAAATTTATAGCAAAGAATTATTTTGTTTCCACTACATATCATTTCAACCACCCGCATTGACTTTAGTGCTGTCGACATTGTGCTACTGCTATAAAATAAGTTGTAGTTGCCTGCTGCAATAGTGAAGTGTGGTATGCTTACGAGTCGCAATCTTTAATTTGAATTTTGATAGTTGTTGAGTTGTTGGTAAATAAACAACGTCAGCGGCGAGAGGAATTTATTATTACAGGTTTGCTAGAAACCCTGGCCTGAACAAAATATTTGTTTATGTATGGCAAAACAAAACTGTTCAGTTAATTAAGCATATTTTGTATTATGAAAGACTTTGTTGAACCAACAAAATTGGTTTCATCAACTAAAATGTATATTTTGTTAGATGTTCTAATTCAATTCACTTTTGTGGTACGTAAAAATTTGGTTAGGCCAACCAAATATTTTCTTACAGCAGGTACATATTTGTTTCGCGATTTAGGGCCTACAAAAAAATTATTATTTGTATAAAAATATTTTTCTCTGTGTAGTTTCAACAGGAATACCAAATGTAAAAATTATGAAATTTAACGCACTAGAAAGTCGAGACACGTTACCGAAATGAAAACCAACAGTGACGATAAACTCTGAACGAACCCAAAACGGTGGCAGCGTAGCAAGGCGATTTGTGGGGGGGGGGGGGGGGGGGGGGGGGCTTGTTTGCCGCAAGGGCAACAGTCAGAATCCTCCCAAAAAAAAATTCTAAACGCGAGTGGTTCGATTAGTGACGAAGTAGGCTACAGAATGTGCCGAACCATTGAATGCCGGATAAAAGACCTTACGCGTTCTGCCTCCGCCGTTGTATTGCGGCTGTGCGATGTCTGCGTGGCGTCATCTTGCGCCCTTCACGTAACCAATTGCTACTGCGTGTTCGATCTTACGGCAGCGCAAACAAGTCGTAAGTTTTTAGTCGCTCCGGTTTGCTGGAATCACAATAACGTGACAGATGCGATGGGAAGGGCACGATACAACAGCAAAACATCGCGTTGTTGTGAACATGCTGTTTGTAACAGCACGACATACAAAAACAAACAACTTTGTTGTTATAAAATGCGCATTATATGTACGATAACCATCAATGTTTACATTTTTTTTGAATGTACATGTGTTTGGTAATTTTTTTATATATATTCAGAAAAAAAATATATTGTACGTGAATAATGTTTATGAGATTACATAAACTAATTATGTAGACATAACTTTAAATGCACTAATAATTATTGTTTCACCAACTAACCAGTTGTCATCGGCTAACAGAATTTGGACACTGATTTCAGTAAGTTCGCTCCCGCCACGCAGTGCTGTATGCCACATTACCCCGCGTGAGCTCCGCGTTGTCCCGCCTGGGCAGTCGCGGCGGACCGGTTCACTGACATTTCACGCATCCGAGAGCGACGCCTGTTTAGAAACCCGACTCAGCCGTTCTGTTTTCCATGGTTTCCCGAGATCAGCGTGGGTGATTCCGTTCTAAATGCCGTGGTCGATTACTTCCCCTGTTCTCTGCCTTGTTTTAGTAGACATACTGCAACAGGTTATCCACTTTATGGAAAGTCAGGGAATTTACTTGGAGAACTGGAAAATACGCGGAAACCCTCCTTCCGCCCCAGTGATTGTAATTTGAGGTTAACACCTGCTACAATCTGCATTCATCCAGAATATAAAGCATTTTTTTATGATGGTTTGTTAGTGCATAGTCATACACATTATAAAATGACGAATGCAAGGTTCTGTTTAAACTAGACCAGCTATGGGGATGCTGGAGGCTTGATTTTCTGTATTTAACAAAATTTCAAAACATTATGAACTATTTAAAAATAGTAGCAAAGGAAATGTGTTATTTTGGTAATGAAAAGTCTGGGCATAGTCAAGGAAATTTTTATTACAGATTTGTGTGGACGTCCTACGCCTTGACGAGACGCAAAAGCCAAATAAATTAAAGGCAAAAGCTGACTTAAAATCCGGCTGATACGGCCTTCAAAATAATCTGTTCGATTCGCAATATATCTTAAGAACAGTGTTTCCGTATCGTGTAAAAGTGAATGTTGATTTCTTATGCAATAAAGAAATACCGTGAGTCGGCTGTGCTTTACGAACGCGCATTCCGAACGCTTCTAGGCGCGGTAGGCGGGCGTCTCAGACAGGAGACTTGAATGAACATTAAGGAAGTAACGTTGCTCGAACGTTCTTAGCATCCAAGGCGTCTGCACCAACCCATGGGCGGAGGGCGGTTCACGTGACAGTTCATTCTAATGGACTACTCTTTTCATATTGGGCAGTTCTCAAAAGTAATAACAGTGGAATCCATTTCCCAAAGATACACCATTTCGTCTTCTTATTATAAAATTGAACTTAATTTATATCAGAGTTGGCTGATATAAACCACAATGGTTTAAACAATTTAAACCAAATGGTTTTTATTGGGTATTTTTAAATAGAATGTCTTAATTTTTTAATGAAAGATCTAATTCTACTCTGATAACAACATACGTTTGCTCATTAATGTTTTTGTGATTTACAGCAACAAAAATGTATATACTGAGTAGGATCTTATCATTTAAATTATCTGAATAAGTTGTAAATTATACCCCATCCAAATACTCCTCTAAAATCACAAAAAAAATAAAAATTAAATAGTTAATTCCTATTCTGTGGGGAACATCCATTATATGGAGAATCCTCATCCTGTGGGGAAATGCCCTTTCTGTAGTTAAGTCCCAGTCAGATGTGCAGATTTGCTGGACTTCAGTTCTTTGATGATATAAATTTTCTGATTCAACATGAGTGGCAGAAAGCGGGATGTTGGATGGCTTTCATTAAAACATGTTGAGAACCAAAATAACTAATGTAATAAAAAAAACTTGTTAACCTAAAAAAAAAAAGTTGTTTAAACCAAAAAACAAGCAGGTTGTTTGGTTATTTAAAAAAAACTTTTTTATATAACCCTGATGTATTGTAATCCAATTTTAACCTTTCCCTTTCAGCATGTCCCTAAGACACGGAGAAAATTTTAATTTCTTGCCAACTGAACTTGTGTATACCAGGCAATGTCCATTTCCCTATGGCTCCCCGACATGTTGAGTTCCACGCAGTTTGTTCGCTGAATAATCTTTCTTCTGCAGATAACCACACGCTGTTTGTTTGCAAACACTGGCAATCACATTTACAGAACACTATTCACAGATCAATAGTGACGAAAGGCTACGTATAATTGGTAGATACTGTTTTTGATAACTTTAGAATTGGAGACGAATTACATGACGTAGATTATACGTGGATATCTAATTTCAGATGTTCCTGTTCTCTTAAGGTGGGAAAGCGTCGGTCGGTTAAATTTTTTCAGTAACTAAACAAATTTAGACTTTTCTTATTTGGAAACCAACGAATCAATTTTGTTGTCCTAAATAAACTGTGCAAGTTAATTCACGCTTATCCAATATTCCCTGCAGTAGTGCTTACTTATTTTTAGTGTGTCTTTTTAATTGGTATAAATGCTGTGATCGTGTAGAAATCGTGTCAACTATTAGTATTCCATAATGACATTGGCAGTTCATCTGTTCTAAAGTGAAATGAATGTGCCTTGAACATAAAGGAGAAATTAGTTAAGCCACAGCATTTATTTAATAATTATAATTTATTTGCTGCTAACTTGACTTGTGTGTTAAAATTAG
Source organism: Bacillus rossius redtenbacheri (assembly GCF_032445375.1). Lineage (NCBI taxonomy): Eukaryota > Metazoa > Arthropoda > Insecta > Phasmatodea > Bacillidae > Bacillus > Bacillus rossius. The sequence goes on from NC_086332.1 coordinate 78,779,216, forward strand.
TATGAATGCGCTGGGATTTTTTCGTCGTTGACTGAGCACGTTTGAACATTTTTCGTATTGTAGCCTTCCGCCATTCCTTAAAATCAGAATTCTCATTGACAATTTTACTTTTAGAAATGCGTTAATTAAGAAACTGTTGAAGATGTAACTACACCACATCGTTTTCTTATTTGTATAAAAAATAAACTGAGTTTGATGTAATCCATTTTAACATTTCACTTTTAGCAATTTGCTAAGGCACAAAACGAACCACTAATTTCTTGCCAACTCAACTTGGTATTATATTCCAGGTAAAGTAAAGGCTTAAATTATTTGAAGAAATACAAATGCGTGTGTTATTTTGTTTAAAAAAAATTGTTTATCCAAAATATAAATTATAGGTGATTTAAAAAGAATTATTCATCCGAAGTATTTTTATATAATGCTAACGAAGTATACGACTACCTTGAACGGTACTGTGCTCAAAATGCTATGTTTGTTCTGGGTTTAATTGCAAACAGTAGTATTTTTCTACTTAGGATTTTGTTAAGCCTTGTTAAATTTATTATTCTTTAAATGTGCTTTATTAATAGTTATGATATCTCAGTTTTGTGCTTAGGTTTTGTGCGAGTTCTCTTTTACTTCAAGAAATGTAAGGCCTAGTTTACTTAACGAAGAAAGTTCTTTTCTTTTTTTGTGATATAGTGTAAACTAATACAATTTTCCATATCAAATGTTTTATTTTGGAACCCTTTTGGCACTCACCCAATATTTTTGTCACATCTCTTGACATAGGTCTGTTAGGTCGTTCACTGGTCCTTGTTCCTGGCTGCAGGTGAGTGATAAAACGCTGGACTGGGTATTTACGTGTACGTGCTACCTAACGCAAGTGGCTGGTTGCCGCTTGACGCAGAGCCAGGTCAGGTTTATAAACAACGCAACCGACGTTAGAAGACAACAGTCCTTTATTAAAAACGCAAATCGCAAGACGTCACTAACCCTATAACTTAAAATTGTATAACCGTAAAAAAAACCAAATTTTTACCCCGGGCTTTTTTTGATAGTTATTATGAAAAAAAGAAAATGTCAATATTTTGATTTAAAAGTGTTAGCTTCTTGCACCGTGTAAATGTTTAACAGTGTAAACGTGGTGTATCAAGTAAAAATATATTCGTGGTCTATGTACATACCGTCTGCGTCGTTCAAAAGTTTTTGGAACACTTCTCTTCCAGTATTTGGCCGTCGAATTTGAAAGTTGGCCGATGCTTGTGTGGAATTTTTTTGCGTCTTGTCGTAGGTTATGAACGGGTGCTTGAAAACGTCGTTAATTGAACCATTTTGGGTTCGTACGTTTCTTGCGTAGTTATAAACCCGGCCGGCCTTGCCGCGTCTAGCAGCTGGCGTCGGAAGCCTCGCGTCGCGCGCCATCGATCAACTACTCCTGCCCCCTTCTTCCGCCTCCCCGTCACTGCTGCCACTGCTTCTCCCGCTCCCACTTGAGCGCTACCTCCCGGCAACCGCACGCCGAGCGCGGTCTTACACTGCTGTGTAGGCGTTCTCCAGGCCACGAAGCAAACAGTAACGGTGCTGGAAGTCACTAAACTATAATTACCAGCAGCACTTTAACCACGAGTAGTCGGGGACCGCCTACTTAAATCACGTGGAAATTATCTCCGAGGAGGCTTTACTGTCTCAACTTGAAAATCGGCACGTTCATGCGAATAAATTACATATTTTGATTTAGTAAAGATAGCAGACTATCGCGGCCATAGTCTGGAGTTGCTGGGCTTTTGGGATGTCGACGCGGCTACGACCCAGAAGCTAAGCAACTCTATTTTGAATTATTTTTACGTTTGATTATTATCGACCCTGTGATATAAAAAGTTGTAAAGCAATTTACTACAAAACTCACTTGCAAACCAACAACCAAACCACAACCGATAGCCATTGGAAAGGCACAAACGAGTTCACAGACGAGTCTCGCTTCGGTCTGTACCATTCATACGGTCGAGGCAGAGTGTGGAGACCACCAGGGGAGAGACTCGCTTAATGTACTCTTTGCGAGCCTTTACAAAGGCAATCAGTTATGATTTGGAGAGAAATACGTTCCCACGTTCGTACTGAACTGATTTGTATTAATAATGAGGCCGTGACTGCCCAGAATTATACTCAGGAAGTGCTCCTAGAGGCTGTGGTACTATTTTCTGCATTTACTGGTGAACAGTTCATTTTTATTCAGGATAATGGACAAATGCATCCCGCAAGAATTGTCACCGAATACTAGGAACGCGTGAGAACTACAGTTTTGAACTGACCTGCACAATATCCCGATGTGAATCCGATAGAACATTTGTGGGATAATTTAAGGAGACTTGTTAGACATCGTCATCCTCCTAGTGACTTAAATCAGCTTCAAATTGCTCTTCGTGAAGAATGTGATGCTGTGCCAGTGGAATACATTCAAAATGTAATTTATTCTCTGCCTGAGACAGGATTAGGACCCTTCGCCGTGCAAGAAAAGGGCAATACTCGTTATTTAGGAGGCCATCCTTTGTCAGAAAACTTGACTTTTTTTTTTGGTTTGTTGGTACAGTATTATTAATAAAAATGATTTGTTTATGGTAGATATTGTGTAAATATCGTAAAAGAAACTAATTGTCGATTTAAAAAATCGCATTGCTGGAATTATGGAGAGATTTTTTTTTTGCTGTTGAGAATATAAATTTCCTGTTTCCCTGTGTCCGATATCAGTCTGTTCGTGCCTGATGACGGAAAAAAATGCCATTTCCCGAAACGTCGCATCTGTTTTGTCATATCCAACATACTGTGTTCGCCAATGCTGTCGTCGTTGTGTTGTCCATAATACTCGTTTATTTTAATCGGGGTTGTTCGTTTTTTGGCTGCGTTCTTCAGGTTTGTTGTCTGTCTGTATTTCCTGTTCTTGTAGAAACTGTCTCGTCGTTGTTAATTCACTGAGTTAGTCTGTGCTGTTATTTTCTTCATGTCTAAATTACTGTCACGAAATTATTGTGGTGTTTGATATTTTAAGTGTGAATGTGTTCGTCTGTGCTGTCGTCGTTGTGTTGCCCATTATACCTGTTCATCTTCTTTGTTGTGTCCATCTTTTCGACATCAGCTGATATATGGTTGTGTGTTGTAAATTTGTTATTAATTTTTATTTTGAATTCTTGTGCAAAACTGTAATGGCTATATCCAAAAAAATTGTGTTAAATAAAAATTCCCCACTGCATGAATAATTTAATTTTTATTTAAAGATCCGGTAAAAGTCGTATTAGTTAAATTGCGCCGGGGACCGGGTCGTAAGTAAACTTTTCTTGAAATATCCCAACAATGGATTCGCGGTTTACATTTGAATGTAGGTAGGCACGCAGTCCCGCGTCTGAATCGTACTTAACATTAAGTTACATATATCCTAAGTGAGCGTAACTTTCCGAGTCCGTTGGCCATGTTATGAATGCTTACGGAAATTATTTTTTTAATGCTGCCGATACTTTCATTGTAATTGTACAGGAGACACGGGTTTATGGAAAAAAAATTTTAACTTTTTAAAAATTTGTTTTTACAAAATAATTGAGCTAGACTTCCAGAGCTCGCCAAAGATGTGTAACATCTAACCTCAGTAAGGAGCAAATTCGTGTGTAATCTTGTTGCAAATACACTTGCAATTCAAACTCGAGCCCGAAATTCAACGTAGAATTCTAAAATAATGCCGGCGTGATAAATGTGTGCAAGTTGTGTTCAACTACATTTCTGGTCGAGCATTACTCGTAGTTTTCGCACCCGCCGCCAGAATTCGCTGCCAGTCAGCTTAGTTAATTATTGAATCATTTGATTAACTGACCGAAATTTTAAACTAAATAATAAAACTGCTCCTGTAAAAGCGAAAGACACTTGAAAAAATACTGAACCCCGACATTGGACCTGATTTTGGACAAATAATTTTATTAAAATACTGTAAATGGTTGAAATACATTAAACACTTATTACTTTAACGTTTACCTAGACTGCGTGAACTATGGTGCGCGGACACGTATCACGCGTAGTTTCCGCACCCGCTGTTAGAATTCACTGCCGGAGCAGCTGCGTCGACCATAATAGAATCATTTGATTTGCAGAGCGAAATTTTAACTATATAATGAAACGGCTCCGATAAAAGCGAAAAGGCAATGTATCAGATTTTCGACAAGGAATTATACTAAAATACTGTTCATCTTGTTGAAATTCATTAAACAGTTAGTTCAAGTCTCCCTTCGGCTTTGTGAACTTTGGTACGTGCAACCCGGCACAGATGACAGTACCGGGGTTACACATTTTTGTTCCATTCACGAAATTACTCCTACCAAATGCCGTATACCGAGAGCTAAGATGTTACACATCAAAAATATTTCAGTACCGATTACTTCCCCCCCCCCCCCCCCCCCCCCTGAGCGGTGTCGGAGCCCCGCGCGAAAGTGGGGCTGAAAGCCAGCTCCAGGGACGAGGAGGCCCGTCGCGGGGGCGGGCCGCGAGCGCGGATCGATACCCCACACGCTCCCTCACGCGATCACACACACGCCATGTCGATCTCTTCATTTCCCCTTCGTTACTGTTTGTTGAGGACCCTGAACAACTTGTATGCTATCGTCCTACGCTCAGCATACTCGACACTATATTCAACGGATATATAGGTACTAAGTGTAATACAGTGGGTGTAAAAATGTGATGATAATAATAATAATATTTGCGCGACAGTTTTAAGCTCATTGCATTGGACTTACTGAATGAAAGAGATGTATCGTGTTAAAAAGTTACAGAAATAGCCTCCAGAACAAAGTCATGGCATTAAATGAATAATTTATCAACTTCTTGTGTGACACCAAGCATTAATGAAAGGCACAGCTTGTATGTGCAGCCTGTATACATGCATAACTGTCACCAATATATGTTGTATCTGTTAACTATTGTTTCGAATTCGTATATATTTAATGCATGAAACCATGTGAAAGTTTGGATGTTTGTTACTCGATCACGTCGTTGCTACTGAAGCGATATGGATGCAATTTGAAACGAAGGTAGCCCAAGAAAATGCATAGTTCCGTAGGGAATAGCCATTAAAAGGCACTGAAGATGATAACATACAGCGGCAGTGGCCGCGGTAGCGAGAGAGTGGGAGAAATTGCAATAACATCAATGTTCTTATTATTATTGGCTGACCACAGCGAGGGGACAGATGCCAGTGATATAGTCACAGAGCTCAACTAAGACAAATCAGCTTTAGAGGTCTACTGTACGAGCAGAAGGAAATGTTTCACACAATTTTGCGCTTGGTACAGCTATCTATGGACAGAAACTTAGCGATGTGTGTTGCTTCCTCTGGCGTTGCTGCAACTTTGCCCAGCGGTGGATGGACTGCGCACTCGATGTCCAAACTACCCGTGAGTCCTGCAAGCGAAGAAACTCCTCCCTGCAGCGTTAGTAGGAGCGGCAGCTGCGGCGCTCTTTTCATGAAGTGCGCACTGAGAGATAGGTTTGTTTGCCTCAACAAATATTTGTTTGTATATGGCGAAATAAATACATTTTGTTAATTCAAACAAATATTTTGTAGTAGAAAAGATTCTGTTGACCCAACAAAATGATTTTGTCAACTCAAATGTATATTTGGTTAGGTGTAACAAATCATTTTTGTTACTTACCGAGTTTGGCTAAGCTAACAAAATATTTTGTTCCACCAAGTAAATATTTGTTTCGCCATATATAAACAAATATTTGTTTGATTCAAACAAACCTTTTTCTCTGTGCGAGTTGATCGAGAACAGCGGTGAGGTTAGTTTGCTCGCGGGCCATATCAGGCACACACTGCCTATTTCTGAGAGGGGGCTCCGGCATCGCCACTGTGGTCCTGACCCTGCGGGGAAGGTGATTGTCGCCTGAGGTGTCGGAGCTGTTGCCGGCTCTAGTATCTGAGACATGATCCAACAGGTTCACGAAATGTGTGCAAGGATGCGAATACATAGCCTCCTCGCACCAAGTGGCAATCCTCTGCCTCCACGTGGGCACCGCTGCTGGGGGCGATTGTGGTGACTAAGCTGGGATGGGTAGCCTCAGCCTCTGGTCATAACCTTGCCTTAACTAAAGAGGACCATGCCGAGCATAACCCTGCCGCAGTGCATCCTCAATTGCATGTATTGGATCAGAAATGATGAATGGGCTGAATCTGCGGGCAACAGCAGATGTGTTTGCAACCTCGGTGTCTTGGTCCCAAGGGCCCCATAGCGAATGGGATTAGGCCTATGGTAATGGTAAGGACCGAGAATGACGCCATCGTGTTCGAGAGCACCCGGGCTTAACAAAGAGCTGTAAACTTCTCGACTACGTGTGATATACGTTCCCAAAGTCCAGTGGTCGGGGGAGTACCGAGGTAACCCCGAGGCCCTCCAGCCCACCCACGACCTAAGCGTCATGTCTAACCAGGGATTCCTGCGGTCGCCGCCGGAGTGGTCCAGGCACGTCTGGGCCTTAATCGGCTGTAAACCTGTCGGGCCGAGGTACGGCAGGTCGGAGGATAGTCCGAGGAGACGAGGTCATCCAGTGGAGTGACTCTGAAGAGTGGCGGTCGGTTAGCTTTTTGGCGAACAGTCTTATGCCTTATAGACACCAAGTTGGTAGTATTACGGGAATAATCCATGAAAGATTGAATGGTGTCCCGTTGAGGTTTCCTCTAGACCCAGGATTCTGATTGGGTAGGACTCGTACTTGGTAGTGGTGCTCCGATTGCTTGGAGCAGATTCCAAGGGTTCTCTAGCCCTTTGCGGAGTCGACGTGGTGAGCGACGACACAGTTACGGTACTAGCTTGGACAGCTAGTAGAGGTTGGATAGGCCTCCACCGGACCACGGGTTCACTGGGTGTTTTGAGGGGTCCCAGTGTGATGTGGGAGATTGAGGTAGGCGCTAGCAGTGCTGATAAGGTATAAGGGCTAAGGACACAGCCAACTGTCTGGTTAGCTGAGTGAGGCAGGGGGCTAAAGCTCTAACACCTTCCCGATGAAAAAAAAGGGGCGGGGGTGGGGGTAATTCTACGTCAGTTTGGTCTCAATCCTACTTGCTCTGGGAGTTTTCAAACTGTTCTGTAAGCTGACTCCCAATCTACCCTTAAGGGTGCATATCTGGGAGGAGTGGTGGAGGTGCCGGCTTTGAGTCGGAAAAACAGTTGTGGGCCTGTGTCCTTAAGGCCCTTGCCTACCTGGAAAAACAAGCTGTGTGCAGAGCTTCAGGAAAAAAAAACACGCGATTTGGAAACACTGGGGGCAGATAAGTAGTTATATTTCCGTTTTTCTTTTAAATTTTCAACGGTGTTTTTAGAAAAGAAAACTGGCTAAAACGCGTGTTTTTATAGTATTTCTTAGGTTAAACGTCCGACACAGATTCTTAAAATCACTCAAGGTATTTGCATTTCACGTTTATCTTAATTTCTCCGCCATCTAATTTTATGTTTACCTCTCAGATATCAAAGTTGCCCTATTCCCGACAAGAAGACTGTACGTATATCCACAGCCTTGCGCTTTGAGGCGATACCGCGCTGGAAGCACCTGCGAGCGTCGTACTTATAATCCCGCCTTAACAAAACAGATACACCCCTGACGAGGCGGGTGTCTGCTGCATGTCTGGTATCAGATGCGGAGGGGAAGATAGCAAGGGCGTCGCCAGCCGATGGCTTAGGGGGAGGCAAGTTACGGTAAAAGTATGTATTTTTTTGCATTTGGCTACATTTTTTTGAATCTCTAGGGCTCTGGGGGGGGGGGGGCAACTGCCCCCTACCCCCCCTGGCGACGCCCTTGGAAGATAGGCTTTACAAATGAAGTGTTGTAAACTCTAAAGTCGAGATCATTTATATATTTTTTAAACTTATAACTAAATTTTAGTAACTAAAACTAATTAGAGGATCCTACTTGCGCCGATGAATGACGCTGTTGCTAAAAACAGTAAACTTTGTACGGAGGAGGTGGCCGACTGGCTATATTTACTACTCCATTGACACAATCATATAATCCGACGATGCTGCCATTCTTACCGCAGCCACCGAAGGGGAGAACGTACTAACTCTCCGGTTTCTTATTATACCGTACCAAGTATTTTGCCCTTCAACTGCAGTTAACACTTAGAGTGTTATTTTCAACCGCAAATAAGTGACAAATAAGTGACATGGAAAAATATTGGCGGGGAGACACTTGAACTCTCCGTGTTTTCCCCATGACCAACTATTATGCCTGTTTTCGAGTATCGAGTTCTCAAAATACAATTTTTTTTTAAGTTCAATAAGTCGTTTAAAATAGTTATAGAGATGTGCTCAGCGAAGTCATCAACTACAGGCAAAGCCGCGGGGCGAAAGCTGTGAGTAGGTAATAACGTGTTCCTGGATGATAATGCCATGCAAAGTGAAACGTCGGTACAATCTACCTCTACGACGCGGCTCAACCTTGAAAGGGAAGATAGTTTAATTCCAACGAGCCTGACTTTTGGTAGGAGGCTGGTTTTGAGCGCGTTCGATACCCTAGCTTACGTTATGGTTTAGCAACATTTAAGATCATTCCAACCATTGTTAGAATTTGTGTCAGTGTTGCCTTAAGCATGATGAATGCTAAGTAGTACGAAACTGTATATTCTGACGCAGGGAATATTATTTCATTACGGTGCTGATATCTTTGGGTTACCTTCGGTTGGCGTTTGTTGGACTAGACCAGTTTGCGCCAATGCCCAGTGTATCAACTAGAGTAGACTGTAGTGGTATAATAGAGAAGAGTGTAGTTGTGGTACCATTGAATACTGGGGCACATATTCGTGGGTCACTGAGTATATGTAGAAATTATGCTCGCTTGGGCAGCAAGGTAATAATAATAGCCCAGGTGTTGTTGGGGGGTATCGAAATACATTCACTTCCCAGAAATTCCTTGTATATAGGTACACTTCACTCTTTAGCCCACTGACATTTTATGTACTGTCCATGCTAATACCATACACATTAAGTGGTTCACTAAAACGATTTATCGAATCTAAGCATTTTGCGCAGCAGTTTCACCTGTCTGATGGGTTTTGAATGTCAGTAGTTAATGAATAATCAGTCCACGAGAACTATTCAATTAAAAAAAAGTTTTAAGGTAAGTTTATTGCTGTTATATCAGTAATATCACTTTCTAGGGTGCTGTAGTGTCAAATGGGGCTAATAAAACTTAACTAGCTATGATATTTCAACAGACAATGCACAAAAAAATGTTACAACATATAAAAAACTAGTTTATACGAAAAGTAAATTATCAAACGTCAATCAAAAATAATTTTCGCATGGGTGTGTTAAAATACATGTTACAGTCGTAGTTCTTTACTTCGGCATTTATCGGTTTGGCACATTCTTTAATCCGGTACCAATCAAGCCCCACGCCATTCGGATTTTTTTCGGGCGTATTCTGGCATTGGCTTATACTAAAACAACATTGTATTGGATACTAATAATAAAAAACGTTAATGTGTGTATTTCTTGCCATATATCAGCTAGCTAATTACTACTGTTTAGACATTGTTTTGTGTTTTTACTTTTTCTGTGGTATTCCTACTAAAACCATATTGACCGTTGATAAAGTAAGGAAAATATTAATTTCCTCCCGACAACTGATCAGTGATGTATGTTGTGTTGGGATTCCAGTCAGATGCGCCAGCCAATTTTAGCTGGGCGTAGAGTCCTGGGTTCGAGTCCCAGGAAAATAGAGTGTGCCTCCTAACTTACCTGCCTGAGGTAATAAGCAGTGTTTTCACAGCTGTAATTATTGCAATCAGGTACATGCTTGTCACTGCCAGATGGCAAACGAGGGGAGGGTCCGAGCCGGGACTCACCGATCTGGCTTAAAACTGTGCGATTAGAAGCACGTCCTGAAATATCTCGCCTCAGTGGGTCCTAGTAAGCGAGAAAAAGCTCTAAAGTATAGTTTGAGGGATATTGTTAATATATTTTCAAGTCAGCGGCGTGGCGCAGTGGTAAAGCGCGGTGTCTGGCAATCCGCCGGCCAGGGTTCGACACACACTGGTACGGTTTTATTTTATTAATTTTCATTCATTTATTTTTAATTTCTGACAATATTTAACTATAAGTTACAGAATTTAAATATATTTAAACAGTAAAATGTATATATTTATAGTTAGTATATTCAATGTAGTAAAGTTTACTGTAGTTTAGTTGATTAATATATGTAAACATGATTTTTTTAATAATACATTTTTTAATTTAATTTTATGTAGAGACTGGATTATGATTTTAATTTTTTGTCCTTCGATGGCAACGTTTAGCAAACAACATTAAAGCCATACGTTGCTAACAATAAATTCCCTCTGTTGGTGGATTCGTGGAGTGGCCAAGCAGATTTGACATTGTATGTTGAGACATTCATCAATGAGCAAGGTGAAGTAACGTTTACTTTGAATGTTATTCAACTCAGATGTACTCTTGTTCAACCCTTTGATGAATATGTATATCGCAAATTCAAAAATGTAATACAAATACTACAAAGTGCCCCTAAATAGCTACAACAGCGAGAAATATTGTCAAGAGAAGATGCAATTAAAATACACACGAACGTGCATCATCAAGTGCCCATGTTGTCAACCCCAATGATTCGATATGCTTGGTTTGCATTAAAATTGACGGAGGAAAGGCCTTCATTTAAAAACTTGAATGAAGTATGCTTTCCATTGAATCATATCTCGGATAAATGTTGTTTAAAAAGTGATTTCATAAAATATGCATGGTGTGAACAATTTTAATGTTTTAAATGTTTCTTTGGTGATTATCACCCTAAAAAATGTAACGTTTCTTCTGATAATAAATTAAAAAAAAAAACAACGTAGACGTTAATTGCTCGAATTTTCGTAAATGCTTCTTTCATTCAAAACTTCGCCCAATTATGGAATTTAACCGTTTACATATATTTCAATTCTGCAATAGTGTAATATTGCGAGAGAAAAAAATAAAATAAAAAAAAGGTAGTGGGTATCGAACCCGAGCCGGCGGGTTACCAGACTACGCGCTTGGTCACTGCGCCAAATCGTCAATTTGGTAATTCCTGAAAAACTGTCCCTTAAAATTTTTAAAGATCTTTTTCTTGCTTCCTGGGGCTCACTCAGGCGAGATATTTTAGGACCTTGAAAGAGGCTGCTCTACTCGGACCCTCCCCTTGTAAGTAAGATTCCAAACTAGTACAGGCCTTTCTAAAAAGCAGAAGGCCTACCTACACCCATGGCTTACCCGAGATTGTAATAAACCGTAAACTTATAGGTAAACCATAAACTTAGAAATAATACCGACTACAAAGGTGACTTTAGTAAAAGAAGCTACGGTGCAGTGACATGAACAACAGACGTGCTTATTTGAACAGTTTTGTGTCGGCGGCCTGTTGTACCCGCGTGGTTAAGTCTCACGTCACGGGTTACTTACATAACAGAGGTCGTCTTGCGAGCGTCCGAGAGCCTGCAAGGCCATCGCCGTGTAGAGGATGCTCTCTCGCCCGACGCCGCGCGCGACTGTCGTCCGGTCAGACCGCCGCCGGCCACAGGTTCTCGTATGCTGCGTAGCGCCCCGACATTGGTGCAGAGACACTGCTACTCTTCAGGTATACATTTCTCTTAGAATTATTATATGTAAAGTAGTAATCTTATGCAAAGCATATTTAAATAAACTTGCAGGTCACGGAATTCACGAAAGTCACCTAAAAGTAACCAGAATTAAGGATTGGTAACTAAATAAAAGTCCCGAAATCAAATAAGATTAACGGTGCTGGAAATAAAATTGTAATTACCAGCAACCCTTTTTCGAACTTCTATTTTGTTTTTTGACTTCCCACTTTGTTTTTAGTCTTGCATAAAATACAGATAGTTGAAGACTGTCCACTTAAATCCTGTAGAATATTTCTATGAAATTTATATGAAAATATTTTTTTTTAACACTGTCGATTACATGTGAAAATAAGTCTGCGTTGTAAGAAAAGTTAAAAGAAAACAGTATAAGCTCCTGAGAAAGTCGTGAAATTGGTTCACCACATTTTAGTAGACACTCTGAAGTAATGCAGTGGACATAACTGTCACGGGAACTTAGAACCTCAACACGGTGCCAGCTGTTTCCGCTGTGACGCAAGTATTTGAAACTAGCTGATAAGGGATCGTCCATTAATCACGTGAGGCTCGAAAAGGGGGGGGGGGGGGGGTTGTCGGGAAAAATCACTAAATATCACAAGGGGGGAAGGGGGGGGGGTGTAGAGAGATATCACGTGTATTTATTTTTTCGCGCGATTTCTACTAAACCGAAAAGGGACGCGTGACCTTGACTCGCCGTAGCCAGTCAACAATACTAAAACCCCGCCCGCCGCAACATGAACCACCCGGCTCGGCTTGCCAGTCGCCAGTAAGACCGTGATTTTGGCGCCGAATACATGCGTATATCACATATAAGCCTTTCCTTTATTATTTTTATGCCAGTGAGAATAAACCTGTAACCTTAATGTATGTCTGGACATTTTTAGCACTGTGCTTAATTTTCCAGAATTAAATTAGATTATACCTATATTTAAAGAAAATATTCTGAAATTTTTAAAAATATTTTGTACCGAAAAATTACACGTGATTTATTGGGGGGGGGGGGGGGGTAGTCTGAGACCTCACCACAAATCACTAGGGGGGAGGGGGGGAGGTTAAAAATTTGCTAAAAAAAACATCACGTGATTAATGGACGACCCCTAACCAGCAATCTCAGGGTATTTCGAAATCTTACCCTTGTAAGAAAAGTATGTGTTTAATTCTAAACATCATACTAAAGAAGTAGACAAAATAAATTGTCAGGTGTATAAAAGATTTCATTCATAATATCTAGAATTATATTTTCTAAATTAATTATGCGTAAGCATTTGTAATTTCTAGTGTAGATTATTAGATACCTGATTTTATTTCAGATTTTAGTATGTTCGAAGATATATTTTACATTGACGAAATCACATATATTAATTTCAGATAGCCAATTAAAAAAACACCATCTCATTTTAATTAAGATTAGGCCATCGTTTACACTTTTACTTCAATTTATTTTGGTTAAAGAAATGCTTTAAATAATTAAATAATTTCTCATATTTAAATTGCCTACATTATTTTAAGATTTTTTTTAACCAATCGCATTTTTATTTTAAATTTAGAATACAGATATTGTATTTCTTTTCGAACGAATTAGTTCATTCTTAGTTATGTTTTAATGTAACTTTTAAAAAAATACCCAAAATTTTTACACCTCTCTTCTTTTCTCACAGAGATGCCTATGTGAAAATTCAGAACTACAGATTTAGTAAATATGGCTATATCCGTTCACCAAATAAAACCAAACTCATCCCGTTATTTTTGACCGAAGATGTGAAATCCAAAAGATTTTTAATAACTTACATTTGCATTGAATTTAAATTTATCTTGCCAAATCTTTTTAAATAGATAAATAACTTAAAAAAAAAAGAATATATCCCTATTCACACCTGTTACAATTTAAGAAGGGATATTTCAAAGAACGTTGAATAAGAGAAGGTTATTAAAGGTATGTTTATTAATAATGGCCAATGTCTTAAATTAGGTTTTATTAAATTTAAAGATTTTTTAAATGTTAACTCCATATTTACAATCCTTCACCCGTATAGAAATAGAATTTCAGCAAATAGTAAAAATGAGTTAGAATATTTTCCATGTTCATAAATAATACTGCATAACTTACATCCCATTTGATTAGCTTCAGAGATATGACTTTTATGATAAAACAAAATTGATCGCATTTTTACCCAGTTTTGCGGTCTCCTCTAGAAAAATAGTAAAGGTAAAAAAAAATCATATAATGTACGTTATTATTGTTCAGTTTCTTACCTCCATCTTAATTTGCTTGGATATATGATTTATTACCATTAAAACTAATGTACCCTCGTTTCACTGCATTTGGAGTCAAATTTAAAAAAAAAGTAAACTCAACCCACGAAATTAATTATTTAAGTTATTAATCCTCAATATCTTGCATACAGCTTTATTTGCTATAGAAATTTAATTTTTTTATGATAAAACAAAACTTGCCCCTTTTACACCCCTTCGGGAAAGAATCTCGCAAAATGGTAAAATTATATTGTGTAATTTATTATATTTATTAATTTTACCCAATAATTTTTAGTTGTACTTAATTTTCTCGGAAATACAGTTTTATTTATATAAAAAAGATTTTCGATAAATGAAAAAAAGATTACAATGCCTTACTCTACATGCAAGTTGTTCTTTCATAGTTTGTTAACTCTAGTTCTAATTCACTCGGAAAGTTCATTTTTAGTTTTAAAACAATACTTACCCTTTTTACACCCCTTATAAGTTGAATTCGGCAAAATGAAAAAAAAAATGGTTGGTAGTATTTTTGTATTAATTATGCTTGTTTGGATTCGGAGATACAATTACGTACCTAACAACTATATTTATCCCTTTTTCATCCCTTTAGGGGTTGAATTTCGAAAAATAGTACAAATAATGGTAGGTTGTTTTGGTTTATTATTGGTACCCAATATATTTTCTTTTACTTGATTAGCTCGGGAGGAATAATTATCATTAAACCCTATTTACTTCTTTTTAACCCCATTAAGGATGGATTTCTTTAATTTTATGTAGCCTAGAGTTTAATTTTGTCCGTAACACCTTATTAATAAAAAAATCCTTCAAACCCGTCTAGTAGTTTTCGATTGATGCCGGAACAGACAGACTGAAATACTAAAAAATATATATTTTTTAGTTTAAAATAATGTTAGTAACCATTTCAAATAGTTTTTTTTAATTTTATATAATGTATCATTTTTTTAATCTCTAACAGTTTTTTTTATCATTATTAGTAAATAAACCGTTCATCGTTGGCACGATTATTTTACCAATGAGTTTACGCGCGCGGTCTTTGTCTATTGGATATACTCCTTTCTTGTCAATGTGAACTACTTCTGAATCTATGACCAAGTACATTTAAACACGAACACGGACAGCCTTACAGTTATGTCAGCTGCGCGGAGCGAAAATCAGTCATCATTACTGTTACTGAAAGTTAAATGTTTCTGTTCGTAGTACTCTAATTTTTTCCCCTTGGTTTTATAAGGTGCCGCGGTAATAATTAGTGCATTGGTAATGTAGCTTGTGTGTTTCAGAAAATCACTCAAGCGAAAATCAGCCGATGTCAAATGTTAAATGTATATACAGCATAACATTTGGTATCGGCTGATTTCGGTTTGTTTTCTTTGTGTTTGTGTATTAATTTTTGTTTGGCCGTTCTTGTGGCATACAGTGGCATACAGTGCAAACAAGCAATGGCGTATGTCCAAGATAATGATTTGAATAAATCTTCCCCGTTTCAGTAATTGATTCAAAGAACGTAATATGATACTTGTTTAATATTTTATTATCGTGGAAGAGTTATTACTCTTTTAAGGCCGGCGTTACTATGCGGTTGAACAGTGAGTGGGGTTTCACTATGCGGTTGAAGTGTATAACAGTAAGGAGTGTTGGGAGTAAGTAGCTGTCGTTGAGAAAACTCACACAACAGTTCATATAATTTGCAGTTAAATAAAATTGTTAGTGGCTTAGGTGATCTATTAATGTATCAATCATCTATTGCTTGCGCTCCAAGGTTTTTTTTTTTCGTTTTAAATCTTACAAGTATTTTCATAAGTATTAAAAATTCACAATCACAAATTTTCTGGACAATCTTTATGGGGTTAGGAATCGGCATGGGATTATAAATCTGTACGGGGCCAGGATAAATTATTTTGTACTTTTTAGTCCGTTTTAAAAACGTGGAATATAAAAAAATTAAGTAATTTTTCATCTGATAACTTACTCTGTGAGTTAGCATTTTTTTTCTGTAAGAACATAGTTGTTTGCCACATGGAAGCAGTATTAGGCTACACGGATGCAGTTGTCGGTTTTAGGGGGGGGGGGGGGGAGAGATGATTGGAGTTAATATCGAAATTCTTTCGTTTGGCGTGGAAACATTATTTTCACCATGGTCGTGTACTCGTGTGCGCATTTTGTGACGCGTGCCTGCGGAACAGCATCGGGAACGTGAACAAGAAATGTGTTGTTCCTTGCTCGACTCGAGAAAACATGTTCACGCAGGACGAACTTGTCGAGTTCATTTACCCATTCCTCTTCCTCTCCTCGAAAGGTCGCCGTCTGTTCCTGTGTCCCATCCCCCCCCCCCCCCCCCACTCGCAGTGTTTTTACATTTTTGTTGCCGTGCCTTCATTTTATTTTTGGAGAGATTCTTGGTGAGTTCAGCTTGCAGGCATCTTACAGTCGTAAGCTGTAATGTACAAATTTTATTTTACTAGAACCGGTAACCGGCTTGGGCCGGGTAGATGAACATAACCAAGAAAGCAGTTAGTGTGATCCTTTTTTTCTATTAGAAATATAACTAAATGTTACGGAAACGTATATTTAAAAAAATGTCAAACATAACATATACTGACTATGGATAATATTTCTAGTCATTTTTCGAAATGAATTAAACCTGAATTCCCACGATTACATACATTAAATTAAATACTATGCCTTGACGTAAAAATCTAATAAATAATTTACATGAATATATAACCAAAAAAAACTTGAATTACTGTGGCGTATTTAGTTTCTTTTTCCTCCGTAGCACGGCTTCACCCGACATGCTGAATGCTTTATTGCAGATATTTATAATAATAATAAAAACACACTAATGAGTGTGCAGACGCAGTAAGATAAGGCAAAATGTTCAATCATGAAGATTTGCCTTACGTTCTACGAATAGCAGGTAGAAAGTAGCATACGTCTGGCAAATTAATTTTGCTACACAACACAATACTGCTATTATTATATAGTGGAACGTCTGAAGAAATTGTCCGGAACAAAAAATAAAGGCATCAAAACGTAATAACCACGTTTTTTTTTCAGTTTTAATGCTATTGCAGGTTTTATAAAGAATTATTTAAAAAATAGTAACTTTGGAAGTATATTTGTACTCAGCTGTGGAAACATATCAAATTAACTTACAGTGTGCGAATGGCTCAAAAACTTTTATTTATGAATACTTGACTACGTTTTACTAATAACACGCTACGAAACATCAAGGTATGCAGTACTTGTGTAGCAAAACAGGGTCTACAGGTCACAAAAGTTCCGAACCTAACGGATAAGTACTGATCACGAAATTCACGTAAAAGTAACGAAATAGTAACGAAATACACAGTAATGAAACTGTATAGCAGTCTATTGCTAATTTGAATTTTGTTTTTTTAATGTCTCGCTTCAGTTTTATATTTGCACATTAAATAAATATTTTCAAACTGTCCACTTAAATAATGTAAAAATTATTTCTGACATATCTCATATAGGCTATATTCGTATACACACACTGTGTGAGTCATAATTCGACCGAAAAACATTGACTGCAGAATTATCATGACAAAATAGTGTTACCCAAGGCTAGTTAGAGCTGATCTACATTTTTATTGAAAACAATAGAGGAAGTATTTAAGATGGAAGGGAACACATTTGATGGAAGACATGCAAATTGTTGATATAATGTGTAATGTGGCGACATTTAGATTTAATTAGTAAGTACTTATAAGTATCAAGTCCTCGTAAGTGTCACGCTTTTTCAAAAAATCATATATCTGCTAATACGTACTTCCCCTAATTAAAGAATACCTTTGTAAACAATGTCGACAGCTATTTTCTGATAAGTCAACAAAAACATCTTGTTTAGAAGTCACACGTGAAAGGGCTCCACATAGCTGTCCATGTGAAAAATATTAAACGCTCAATTTTTTTCCTTTTTAAAATCTACAATTCTATAGTACATTGAATTTATATTGGTCATGAATAAGTCAGCGTAAGCCGCGTAAGTGTCCTAAAAGCGTCTTACAAAATATGGATTTTTCTCTACCATCTTTAAATTTAATATGAACAACAACCTCGCGGGAGAAATTCTGTTAATTATGTTTGATACTGTAATTATTTTACTTTAAATTTTACAAAGAAAATTTTTGGAACTCATTTGCCAACGATATCTCTTGAAAAAAGCAAGGCAGAGCTTTGTAAAATGCAGATGGTACAGAGCTCTGCCTTGAAATTTTACCAGTGATATCGTTGGCAACTGGTTTTCAAGGATTACCTTTGTTACCGTTAGCTTATTACCAATTGTTGCCAAAATTTTCGAAAAAGTGCTCTATAATAGACTATCATCCTTCTTCACGGGCTCTAAAATTCTGAACAGTAATCAATACGGCTTCCAAAAACACAAATCGATACTAAATGCTATACATAATTTTACTAGTAAAGCTCTCGAAATCTTAGATAGTGGTAACACAGCACTAGGCATTTTTTTGTGATTTGTCTAAAGCTTTTGATATTGTTAATCATAAAATATTGCTTGAAAAACTTAATCATTACGGTATCCGAGGCAAAGCACTTGAGCTAATGAATTCATATTTGCACAACCGTAAACAGAGTGTGGAAATAAAATCATACAATAAAATAGTGTTCTCAGACTGGAAAGTCATTAAACATGGAGTCCCTCAAGGTAGTAACCTAGGGCCTCTGTTGTTCTTCGTGTATATTAATGGCCTTCCTTTAAACATCCCATAAGCCAGCACAGTGCTATTTGCTGATGACACCTCAATACTAGTGAAAGGTAAAAATGTAGACAACATCGTATCCAAAGCAAATTTAATCCTTGGCCATCGAAATCACTGGTTGGAAGCAAATAAACTTGTACTAAATACCTCTAAACAAATTGTATAAATTTTAGGAACAGACATAATCCAGTAGAAGAAAAGTTTGAATTAAAGTTTAACAGTAATATCATAACTAGAACATCAAATGTTAAATTCCTTGGTGTGAACTTAGATGAACAGCTAAAGTATAAAGACCATATTAACTCTGTCGCTGACAGGCTAAGTGTATCCTGCTATGTACTAAGAAGACTGGCAGACGTAGTTAGTATTGAAACATTAAAAACTGTCTACTACGCTCACTTCCACTCTATAGTGACATATAATATAGAAATCTGGGGAAACTCAGTGGGAATTGAAACAATTCAAAAATTACAAAAAAGAGCTATTCGTATAATGACACATGAAAAAATGTCAGCTCACTGTAAACAAAAATTCAGAAAACTTAAAATCTTAACAGTCATAAACTAGTATAGGTATACTAAGAATACTCCTATTCATACATAAGGAGAAACGCTATTTTCAAAAAAAATCTAGATATTCATTTATACAACACAAGAAACTCCAATAAATTGAGGATAACAGTTCATAATACCAGTCAGTATGAAAAGGGCACAAATTACATAGGCATAAAAATTTACAAATTATTGACACAAAATGTCACAAATATAACCAATTAATCTATATTCAAAAGAACAATCAAACAAGTTATGTTAGAACATCCTTCCTACTCTCTGATAGAATTCTTTGACCTAATAACAGATAAGAAAACTAAACTCTGGTAAATCTTATTTAAATACATCACAAAACGAGGAGAAAAATATTGAGTTTTGTAAACTAACTCTTCGCTCTGAGCCTTAGACTTGAGTTTATACCATTTCTAATGTACCCATTTTTTTTCTTCTCTCTTTCTTAATTTTGAAATTTAAAAGTACTCTGTAATATTTAGTTTTTTGTGGTTGTACAGTATGTTTATATATATGTATATATTTGTATTAATTGACTTGTTCTATATCCCGGAGTCCGTACCTCCATATGGGATCTACAGATCAAAAACAGAATAAATAAATAAATAAATAAATATACTGAAAACTGCTTCAAAATCCATATTGTAGTTTAGAAGAAGCACTCCGACATACAGACGCAGATAGCGACTTTGTTTCATACTATTTAGAGATTATATATCAAAAGAAACTGGGATAAAAAAAAAACAGTATTTCAGTACTTGCCATTGATGTGTAACATCTAACCTCGGTAATGGGCAAATTTGTGTGTTCTAATGTTGCAAATACACTTATAATATGGAAAACGGACACGGAATTTAACGTCGAATGCTTTAAATTATTGCCGAGCGTGATTAATATACGAAAATGAGTTTTCACCTACTTTTCTGGGCGAGAATCAAACGTATTTTCCGCACCCGCCGCTAGAATTCGTTGCTGGAGTAGCCCCACCCTCAGATCTACGCCCATAGTTTTATTTATTTGATATGATGAACAAGAATCACTTTTTACAATTATCATGTTCGTTGCATTATACAATTAACTTTACATAAGTGACATGATGAGACGGAGCGGAGTTATCACACATAAAGAGCTGAGGAAATAACAAATAAACCTCGTCTAGTTCAGTCCTACCCGCACCGTCGTGAACACGTGCCGGCGGAGCTGCGGTGTGAGAAGGAGCGGTGGTCCAGGGCTCGATGCTCGGTGGAGCCGAGTGTCTCGAGGCTCGCCGTCGCAGCTCGGGGCGATGAGCACCAGGACCAGGACTGGAC
The DNA here is from genome assembly GCF_032445375.1 of Bacillus rossius redtenbacheri. Lineage (NCBI taxonomy): Eukaryota > Metazoa > Arthropoda > Insecta > Phasmatodea > Bacillidae > Bacillus > Bacillus rossius. Next base: position 78,799,755 of record NC_086332.1, read on the forward strand.
CTGGCTGCTCTTGTTGCACACCTCGAGGAGAGTGCGCGGCCACAGTGTCCTGGCCTGAGGACTGCCGCCAGTACGCTCTCGCGACAGTTAGCCGAGTTGCACCGGTGTCAGGACACTCCCCGCTGGTGGTGTGAACCTCGGATACTGACTGTGGTGTGATCCTCTCATAACAAAGGGCTTAGCGGGAGCAGCCAGTGGCGTAGCCAGGATTTGTGTATGGGGGGTGTTAAGAAGCATGCCCCCCCCCCCCCCCCCCCCGTATTAAAGCGGGGGGGGTCCTCCCCCGGAAAAATTTGGATTTTAAGGTGTAAAATAGTGCTATTTTAGCAGTTTTAGGTTCTTAAATTTAAATATTGTAATGGTAAAATTTTTATTAATTTTAATATGAAATTTGTTGAGTGATGAATAGGAAATTAATTAAATATTTGATGCTGGGGGGGGGGGGGTTTGAACCCCTAAGACCCCCTCCCCCTGGCTACGCCCCTGGGAGCAGCTACCTGTCCTTCCGAAGTATAAGATATATATATATATATTATAATGGGGTGTAAATATATTAAACCATGGCTAAGAAGCACTGTTGGTGAAAACAGGTAAATGAGTCAGCCATTATACCCAAGCATTGATTCCTCAGTGTGTTGCCGCGAACAAGGAGCACGGGAGCTGTAGTTATAATATTTGTTAATGATACTCAGAAATTGTTGTTTTTAATTACTCGCCAGGGGTAGTGCCCTTCACGCTTATCGCTCGAGAATCCCGTTTCAACAAAATTTCCTGTTAACCTTAGCTGAAAATCGTCGGGATTCCCAGGAAGGAGGGGGAGAGGGAGGAAATTATTCCCATTTCACAGTGCGAGAAAACTAGAAAACGTTGAGCCTTCGATATATATTTTAAATATCATACGTGCCTAAGTGTTAATCTATAATTATCGTATAATTTGTTGTTAATAAGTATAATGGTAGCGATTATCGATTGTATAGTTTATTCATGGCGAGTCTGAATTCCAACGACAAACTACTTCGGCTGCAGGTTCATCATGACAAAATAAGTTGAAAACCTTTGTATGACTTAAGGTCTAAAAAGTGCTTCCCAAGGATAGTGTACGTCTTAGAAGTTGGAGTTGATAATTTTAATTTTAAATAACGGAGGAAGTATTTAAGATGGATCTCCGAGCGTCCGGGTTATGTTTAATTGGATAAGTTCTACATCTATCGCGAATTCTGTTGCTGTTGTAAAAAAAATATTTCACTGAAATTATTGTGGGTACTAACACGTCACAAAAGTATGTGAAAAAAAAACATATGTGCAATTTTAACACTGTAGTTGTTTACAAGTCACTGTTCCAACATAATGATAGTAAAGTTAATAAATCTCTACGAAAACCACTTGTAGTATAGTTATTCAAATTTATTTTAAAAATTAATCCCTAGTGCTTTAAATTTCTTCATTGTGAAAATTGTCTGTCGCAAGGTTGTAAAATACACAATTTAACAATTATTGTAGTGTCCTGCAATGCCACTGAGTTGTCACACGCTCGTGTGTGTTGATTGCGTATAATTGTCCGGTATTATTTTATTATAGCGTTTTTGCTGTAAGCTTCGTTGGCCCTCTCGTGCGATAATCGAAACAGCTCGATCAACACTGATCTGTTCAAGTTGGCGCTCTTTTTGCAGCTACGGCTTCAGTTTGCGACTCGGGCAAAGTGCGCAAGTTTTGGAGTAATGGGGCGCGAAACTGTTTTAAAGGGAAAATCGCATAGCGGGGCTGGGCTCTGTGCAACTGCGTTGCCCCTCCCCTTTTTCCCCCCGGCCTTTGCATAGCTTCTCTTGTTGCATTTGTTAAGCTAACACTAGTAGGTACTTTGGGATTAGGTCTTGCTGTTAAAGGTTTTGGAAGTCCTCAAGTTTTGGTACATGAGTAGGGAAACATTTGAAAAGATATGTTCATAAAAGTGAGTATAATGTTTTAATATTGGTACTTGATATTAATGATATAGTGGGTGGTATTAAGGGCACAAATCTCATGGAAACCAGTTGCCAAAAAATAGTCTCTAATACTACAAGAAACACATGACTATGATTATTTTTGCATATATTAAATACGTTTTCCGAGATAATACTTAGTATTTCTTCCGAAAATTGGCGCATAATGTTATATTAAAATCGATGTATCATTCAAACATATTTTTTTGAACCATGTAAAAGGTATTAGAATATTCAATAAATGGATTTTATTTTGTTTTATTACACTATTAATGTGCGCAATAAATACTGAAAATTTATTCAGGGTACGGTCTACAAATAACTTTAATTATTTAATGTTCTGGGACAACACAAAACATAAATGCCCGGGTATTAAATGTGCATATCTACAAAATATATAATTTTATATTAATATTGATGTTTCATGTACAAAAACAAAATTACAGTGCAGTTTTCTTGGGGTATTTTGTGATATTGCAGATAGTTTTCTACCTCGTGATAGTGGTAAATGGTTCCTAAAAAAAATATTTAATTTTTTATATCACATAAGGGTACTAAGCAGGGTCTTCCCCTAGCTCACTGCAGGCCATGGGCACGGCCCATTCGTTCCCCAAGTTTTCTGACTTGGGAAGTTGTCGCCTCTAGTGATCTCGCTGTCTACAGTGATGACTTTCAAGGCATTCAATAATACAGTGTTCTCCCTCGGTGATACTAGGAAGGGAACAAATGGCTAAGGCTGGATAACACAGCACCGCGAGGTTGTAGAGTCTCTGGTGAAGGCAGTTACAAAAAAAGAATTGACCGGTGCTTTTGAAAAACTATTAAGTTGATGTAATTTTATAGATAAAAAAACTGATAAATGCTTCGTTAAAAGAGCCAGAATGTACATCTATTATCACAATAACTAACGTCTTAAATTACACATTTGGATGTACATGTTAAACGCGTTCGCTGGTTGGGGAACTCTCCCTCAAACCCCCCACATGTGTGCGGTAGCTGTATATGTGTTTTGTGTGTTTTGAATGTTTATAAAATAAGAATTATTTATGTACACATTCATACGACGGATGTAGTTTATAGGATAGATATAGTTATATTTGGCAGAAATATACGCACTTCCAACTGCCTAAAATATACTAAATTTGATTATGGTAGTTGCCGCAATAAGCATGAGAAAAAATTAAAATAAAAATTGCTACAATATCAATTTTTATAACTTATTTTTTATTTATAACTGATGATGCTACGATAAATTGCAATGTGACAGAAATTATAAAGATCTTTAATTTCGATGGGGTAACCGGAAGTTAAGCATGGAAAATATTTTAAACATTCGTGAAAAAATCAGAAAATTTACCCTGGATCCAAGAAGTTGGCGGTAAGCAAGGTATTACTCACATTCACAAGTCCGAAAATTTATATCTCGCCAATCTGATACGGCGGTTCAAACGTATTTTCATGCTTGTTATCGTTCTTCCTTAACGGATCGCCGAAGAAGGTCTGCATAGACTTCAAAAGAGGCGTTCAAGCTCATCTCTTTCGCTCTTTGGGAGGAGTTTAGCCTCCCGAACACCCACGTGAGTTTTTAGGTAGAATTTCAAAGAAATGTTGTAGTCGTTACCATGGCGCAACTTTCGGAATTTTTTTTATATATTTTTTCGTTTCATGGTCCATAGACCCCAAAACAGTCGTCAACTCAAAAGTATATATATATATATAAACACACAAATATATATATATCACAATTTTTCTCAAATCGCTTCCAAACTTATACATAAAATCTAGTAGTGGAAATTCTCAGTCGAGTTCATTAATGAGCAATATCTGACCAAAGGGGTAGAAATGCGGAAGGTTTTTTTTGAAAAACAGAAAAATCGCTGTAACTCCCACAATATGGAAAATATTACATACGTTTGATCGTACTAATATTAGTAATACCAAAATCTTTTGTCTGAATAAGTTTTGAATACGACCCACCATAACTGCAAGGGTTGGAGGACAAGAAAAAATTATAAATTTCTTCATAGGCACAACATCAAATTTGTGCAAATTTGGGATTAATTTTAAAATTTTTTATCTTAAACTTTTGTCTGAAACCATTTTTGATTAGACGAACAATTGCTGCAAGGGATTGAAAGAGTAAGGGCTCGAATTAAAAAAAAAAATAACTTCCTTAGTATGTACACTACCAAATCTGTTCGATTGTTTGTAAATCTTATTATTTATTTAAAACCTTTGTCTTTAACACTTTTTCATAAGACAAAAGATTGTTGTAAGGGGTTTTAAAAAAATGGGGGAAATTAAAAAAAATCATAAAATCATTACCTTTAACACTATGAAATCCATTTATATTTATTGTAAAACCCTAATATATTGTTACGAATTTTTAAAAACAATAATTATAATAGTCGTGGGAAATCTACTGAGTTCGTAAAGGATAGCCCAATTAAAGATTTTACTACTACACAGTTTTATTGATTGCCATTATTTACGTCGCTAACAATTAATGTTCTAAAAATGCCTAGTAATCAATTACACTTAAAAATGTTTACTCCCCAGTCACTGTTCTTACACACTGCACTCCTCGCTGGTTGGTCAAGCGAATATGTTTCATGTTTGTTGATGTAGACTGAAGACAGAGGTAGATGAGAGTTTACGTATCTGCGAACCTAGCCGAAGTATGATTTTTCAAGCACTTTAAAATTAAAAAAGCTCAGGTGCGGTGATTTAGCGAGTTTCATACACACGCAAAATATATTTACTTCCTGTAGTTCAACGAATTCTTCAAATAAACAATATGTCAAGGTTATGTTTCACAACATACACTCAGAATCTTAAAAAAAATACCATGAAAAATCTTATTCACAGTTTGAAAGGTGATTAAATAAACTTAGAAAATTAATAAATTGTATTTTTGTTTATCAGTGTTTAAAAAAGGGTTGAGGTCTGGACTTCTCTCGGGCGACTGCATATCAGGGATCCCAACCTCTTCCAGATAATTCCTTACAGTTAATGCGGTTTGGGAACGAGCGTGGTTGTGGGGTCCACATTCTCTTGTAGGAGCTCTGTGATGTAGCGACGACTGTCAGCGATCCTAGTCCTCGAGCACCGCCAGTCCGGGACACGCTCACAAGTTCGGTCTTGCCGTCGAGGGACATGCATGAGCCACCTCCATATTACACTGTCTCCTCAGTACAGGCTTGTGCAAACCTTCGCCCTGTCTTCAGCATACTCTCCTTCGCCTGTCGTTGCAGAATACACACGTAACCTCGTCTCATCCGAGAAGAGCACAGTTCTCCTTTGGTCGAGAGTCCAGTTAGCGTTCTCTCGGGCGTACTGCAACAGTTCCCTGCGAAGCTGTGCCGTCAATTTCGGGCCCGTAGCAGGTCTTTGGGCCACAATTTTCTTTTCTCGCAACCTTCTTCTAACCTTAGAGATGCTTACTGTTGTCCTGCGAGCTGCGTAGGGCTGCTGTTGCAGCTCAACGGCATCGGAGAACCAACTGCGCAAAGACGTCGAGACAATAAAGCGATCGTCGTCCGGATGAAGCCACCAGTCTCTTGAAACTAGGGTTGGAAAAACAAAAAGTTTTTTAAAACCAAACAACTTGTTTTTTTTGTTTTTTTAACGAGGTGTTTTTATTACATTAGATATTTTGGTCCTCGGCATATTCAAATGAAAACCATATAACATCCCGCTTTCTGCCACTCATATTGAACCAGAAAAGTTACAACATCAAATAATTGAACTCCAGCAAATAGGAAATTTATTTATTTTCTTACACTTTGACTACAATTCACTAATTAATTTAATTTTAGGGGAGTATTTAGCTGGGTATAATTTACAACTGATTTTGATGCTTTAATGGGTAATATCTTGATTAGTATATAATTATTTGTTCCCGTAAATCACAAGAAACAGTTATTAACAAACTATTGTTATTAGAGTGGAATTAGACGTTTCATTAAAATTTATTAAGATAGGTATTCTATTTAAAAATACATTTAAAACATTTGGTTTTAACCATGGTGGTTAAATCAGTCAACCCTCCTTGAAACGGTTGGAAAACCCTTTTGGGTTAGATATATTGGCTGGGGAAACTTACGTTTGAAAATTATTGTTGAAGATGTGCGATATTTATGTATATATTTCATTTAACCGAGTTTTACTGACATAAAATAAGTTGTATCGTAGAGTGTCGGTATAGATATGTTTACATATTTGTTTTTTAAGTTTCCTTTGACGCTGGTTGATCAGGTTGACGTGTCGTGTTTGTAGGCACCCAGGATTTCGGCCACAAAAATGCGTTTCTGCGCAGTCCAATCAGCATTTTACCGTCATGTAGAATATACGTTTATATAGCGTGTCTCATCCTGAGATCGCAGTGTGTGTTTTAATGGGCATTTACTCTCTCTTTCCAGTGCACCCAATCTGCCGCCATTAGCATAGTCCATTTTTCAGCGTGCTGTTGCCAGGTAAATACTGAGAACAAAGTTTTTAGACACAACTTTATAATGTAAAGAATCTTTTTTAATGTACAAAAATACTACTTTTAAAAGGAAAATTTGGAAGGATTGTTGTTTTTCATCTAGAGCATAGTCTGATAATATTCAATTCTTATTTTAGAGAAAACATAACTGAAGAACGCCATATTGGTTTCATCCTTTTTGCCATAATTGTTTTCCCCATTTAATATTGCAATTTTTTACTTTATTTGACTATCGTACATAACTAATATACTCTCTGATTAGTAACCGATTAAATTCTCTTGTGACATAATAATTGGTGTTAAGAATTCATATTTTTTTTCCTTTCATAATGTATACAACTAATAATACTGTCAAAATACACTATTAAATGGTTTAGGCAACATCGACAAATGGAAAAATTGAAAAATAATATCAGAACGTACTATAATTATCGTTCATATACAAAATAATTTTTTTTTATGTTAACAAGCCGGGTACTAAGAATCTGCAAATAATGGCCACCATTTGCTCTGCACTAGGCGTAAGACAGGCTGTAGTGAAGGCAAAATTTTTGCGCTGCCCAGCTTGCTGTCTGCCGCCACATCCACTGCTAGGTATCCATCCACCCTGCGGCTGCGACGGGTGATGCTGGCGAGGCCTCGGAGAGGGGGGGAGCAGTCCCTCCTGTCCCACCGCGGGTCGGCGACCTTGGCCGCTCATCCTCACGACTTCTTCCCCTCCACCCGCCCTTCCCTCTGGCATTCCACGACCGACTGTCTTTTGTTCCACCTGCCGGGCGCATACCCGGTCCGTCCCGCGCTCTGTCGACCTGTGACTCGGGCCTCACCACTTCGGCTTTGAAGTCGGGGCGGAACTACATTTTTTTATTATTGAAAATAACGGAGAAAGTATTTAAGATGGAACACTTAGCGCCTGGATTATGTGTCATTGAATTTCTTCAACCACCGCGAATATTGTCGCTGTAGAAAAAATTATTTCATTGAAATAATTAGGGGTAACATCTTTATTTTCCTCATGTTTTTGTTGCGTTTTACTACATCCCAATTACTTCAATAAAATAATTTTTCTTCAGCGACAAAATTCGCGGTGGTTGTATAATTACAATTAAACATAATCCAGACCTTCACTGTTCCATCTTAAATACTTCCTTTATGTTCAATAAAAAGCTTTCTCTGTTCCATTGTCAAAGATGTTTATCAAACTTGGGAAGCACTTTAAACCATAAGTCGTATATATGTTTTCAACCTATTTTGTAGTGATGAACCTGCATCTGAAGTTTGTCGGTCGAATTCCGACTCACTGTGTAAACACGCGACTGTTTGGAGGGAAGAAATAGGACCCGTAAGTCGCCATACTTGTTTCAACAGTTTATATGGCCCTAACAATTTTTGTAAGTAACAAATTGAACATTTTCCAATCGTAAGGGACGACTTTGCAGTAGAAAAATATTTATAGTAGCTAGTCACTATCAACTTCATGCATTCCATTATGCTTTTTCGAAGCATTTTTTTTTAAGTTAAACGGTATAACATTGTGTTGGCTAAAATTTTTGAAACAAAGATGGCTTTCTCCTTTAACTATGGTTAAAAGTGTGGGGATATAGGTCCGAAGAGGATAGCTCAAATTATTTAGTTAAGAGTTTATTTATTAATTACTACATAACACTTTGTCATAAGTCAGAACAATCTTAATGACTGACCAAAATTAATCCCACTTTCATAAGTCCACTGTTTAGGCCTACTCTGCTCACTGCAGCTCGGCTCAACAGTGGCTTCCTCTAGTGTTCGTATCTACCACTCACTCCGATCCAACACACTGCTTCTACTACTCACTCGTCCGCCGCGCCGCGTCACCTTTTCCGTTGCCCTGATCTTCGCACACGAAGCCCGTCGCTCGTCGCCCGCTATCGCTCACCAAGGGGTCTCTCACCCTCATCATTTCACTCTGAGCATTCGCCGGTGTCGCCACCGGTCTCTTCTTGTCGCATGTCGGCCCCGCCTTATATGCTTGTCGGCGTTACCCACGGAAAGGCCTCGTAACTCTCCGAAGTGTCGCGACCTCAAAAGTCCTTCGACTTAACATTCGAAGAAACGAAAACAACGGGCAACGGGGCCCTGGAAACCATCCTAACCCTCTAGAGAGACAGTGAGGCATTGGGACTCTTTGGGAAAGCTGCTAATGTGATTTACTTGTAGTATAAAAAAAGGGGGGGGGGGGGAGTGTCTCTCCGAGAAAAGGTGGGTGTGTGCTTCGTAATCCCGCAGGCTGGCGCGGCCGGCTGGCCGGTCCTAGTCTCTAGCAGCTTCGTAACACAATGTTAAGAACCTAGGTAGTGAGTATTTCATTCGCAAATCGTGATAGAGTTTTAGATCATGTATCGTGATGGCATTCAACGGTGAAACGCAGACGCTGAGTGCAATTTATCCTCCCATTCTTAAGGCTCTGTTTCTTGTTGATTGCAAATTTTTGTGAACAGCATTTTGAAAATTGGACTCAAAACGTAAATTTTAACGCATTGCCCAGCTCTGAAAAATAATTAGCATCTAATGGCCACGCAACTAATCAAAACAAAATTTTGTAGTTACGAATACTTGTTTCTTTGTCTTAAATATAAAAATTGCCACAAAACATTCAATGCTTATGTAACGGGACATTTATAAAAATTGCCCAAGTTAAAACGAAAATAAAATTAATGTCATGAAAATGGAATAACCCAGCTGGCCGAATCTTAAAGTTAACTTAATCCCAGACCATGAACAGGTTGGGTTGGTTAGACAGTGTCGTGTTATTGCGTGTAATATTGGCCGTACATGTAATAATTACTCAATGATACATTACATATAGGGAGTATCCTAGTAGTGTTCTTGATCTTCTGCAACATCCATCTACCATATACGCACATAGTCGTATCTAGATATGGGTGTATAGTTGTTAGTGAGGCGCGATGATAATGTCGACGCTCACGGTTGCTCCTAGCGCGGTATCGCCTCTGAGCGCAAGTCTGTGAACTGGTGCGCGGTCTTTCGCTTTGTATCGGGCAACTGGTAACCAAATTATTATGTGGCGGAAAAATAAAGACAAAGGTAAAATGGAACTCCTTTGAGTGCTTTTAAGAATCTGTGCTGGATGTTTCATTCGTAAAAACTGTTCTGAAAACACTCGTTTTAGCCATATTTACTCTTAAAATAGAGTTTGAAAACGAGAAATAGAGAAACATAAGTACTCATACCCCCTCGGTGTATCAACTGATTTTCTTAAACAGATATCTCAGATATCTTGAGCAGTTTTTTCCCTGAAGCTCTGCGGGGCCCTTGAGTCCAACTTTGACTTTATATTTTACACGCTTACCTGCAAATTTCATCGTCCTCAACATATATCCGCGCCTTATATCGTCAGTGCCTGATTCGCTTGTGCTTGAAATCGTGTGCGGACGATGTACGAGTTGGTTGGTTGGTTGGTTGGTTGGTTGGTTGGTTGGATATAACGACGTAGCACTCGGAACTCCTACCTGTGCGCAATGATGGGGTGGGTTCCCTTCTCTTGCTTCCCTTTCGTTGCCTACCAGTGGCGGACCCAGCCGAAGAGTTTCGAGTAGTATGGAATACCTCCCAGTTTAATGGGGAGTCCGAAACTCATATCTGGCGTCTTGAAAAGTCATTATCAATAAAATGTTTCTTATAAGATTTCCAAGAGTTCTGAGTTTTAAAATTATTACATTCGGTATAGTATTACCAAAAAAAATTGTAAAATAAAATATTTTAACAGATTTTCACACCAACAAAAAATTTAGCTGACTTGAAAGGTGAGGCACGGACTGGAGTTGGTACATTTAGTTATCTCGACAAGGTTTTTTTTTTTTTTTTTAATCTGGGGGTTGGGGGGTGGAATTTATGGGTAGGGCCTGCTCCCTTCCCTCGTGAGGTCCTCGTTGGCCGGGATGGCTGACGCGGAATCTCTCTAATTGTCGAGCATGAAGTCGATATAACATGTTAGCGAGTGGTTGGATGCCCTTTTGTAATCTGGGGGCCTCTGTGCATAACCTTTCTGCTGTAAATCCCGCATTTATCTTACTTCCTGCCCCTCGTCACTGTGCGTGTTTTAATGAAGAAAAAATTCTAACTGCATAATTATGTACTCAAGTGTTATCAAACAGAAGTTCAATGCGACTCACGTTATTGGTGAATTTTTTTTTTTTTTTTTTTTGCAAAAGGAAAATCCCGTTTTGACATTTCGTTCGATGTCTTCCTGACGTAAATGCATTCATTCGGCGAACGTTTTAGTCATATTTGTCGTTTTTTTTTACAACTGCCTGCGTGTCCTTGCGGACTAATTGCTCTTCATGTGACTAAGTTTGTTGACGACCGATAGCATAGCTTCTTTCTATTTTAAGTATTGGCCAGGGCCTTTTGACCTCGGTCTTGTACGTCATCTGCAGTTTACAGTTGGCTGTGAGGTCATGTCAAAATCAGCCTAGTCCAAACAACGATAATGGTACCTTAGCACTATAGTCTCAAACTAATTAATATTTGGAAATATCATAATTGGTCTTCAAAGTTTAGTGACTAGACTAGCCAGCAATAATTATTTGGTTTAACTTGGGCTAATCATAATTTTGGGATCTGTCATTCAGCACGCTCTGGTAGTAGTAAACTATAGGAAAAGTATCCCAAGTTGTATAAATAATTACAATGCTTTGAAAAAATACATCGAAAATAAGATTCCTTTAAGCAAATATAAAATAGCTGAGCTCTCAACAAATCCTCGAGCAAAATATTGTGGTTATCTTCTTGATGCACCAACTAGATGTGCTTTAATATCCTGGTTTTATTTTAAGCCTTGATCAGGCAACGAATTATAGAACAAATTCATTATTCACTGCCGTATTTAGCAAGAAAAATAATTGAATCCGCCGGCCAGTTTGATTAATCTTAGATGTTGAATCGTTTGCCCTTAGTTACTGCGTTCTACGTATCAGGGTAGAGTAAAATATGCAAGGTTTACTAAGCCAATTTGACGTCGTCTGTTTGTACTTAAATATTTCAAGTTGTGTTTGTTTTTAAAGCTTCGCTTTTAGCAGGTGGTGGTTGCTTTGTTGAAGGCCTTTACACAATGAACATAATTGTCCAGACATTCTTAGAATACTTCATTAAATTAACAAATTTTAACGTGCCATTTGGTTTGAGAGAAATAGCACCACTGGGATTTTAACGCGCTGATTAACTTGTTCATTGGGCAGAATTGGTGGAAGTAGTTTAGTCAAACTCATGAGTGGGTTCATCATGGACAGTATGGATTTGCGTGAGGACCCTTCGTGTCATCATTTAAGAGCTATTGTGCATTGTAAATGTGGTTCATTTCGCTCCCTCAGTTTCGGAAGAAATAATAGTCCATAATTCGGGTGGAAGGTTTTGCACTAAAATATAATAACCGTGCCGTTATCGATCTGTCCTTTGTGACTGGACCGGTGGAACCATAAACCGAAACAATCTCACGGTTGCCGCGGGTAAATTTCCACCTGTTGCCCCTTGTGCGTGGTGCTCGCATTGCGTAAAGGCTGTACAGCAGGATAGCAGTGTTGCTGTGCCGATGTGCCTGGTCCCGCCCCTCGTCAACCTCGCTGTGTGTCGTGTGTGCAGGGGCGCGCTGGTCGACAGCAGCTATGGCGGCTCGCCGCGGCCCATATGCAACCTGCCTCATGCGCACGTGTATCGGTAAGTCTATCTTGCAGGCGCACTCTTGTCCAATCTATCCCCTTCAACCTGTTTAGTATGATCTTGTGTTTTCGTCGTAACTGTATGTGTGTGTGATTGTGTGTCCCCTGAGGATGAGGACGTGTGAGACTGATCGGTTAGTGGTTCCGAGTCATTTTCCTCGCATCGTTTTGAATGGCCCACGCGGCGGCGTCCGCCGTGCCTGAACGGGGAGCAATTTCACGCTCGGCGAATTCATGTCCCGCCAAATGCCACTTGTGTCTCGCCTCCAGTTCGCTTCTCGTCGCCCGTAAGGTGGGTTGGCGCTGATGACCGCGGCGTCTCGTTCACGGCCTTTTTCCCATCCCTGTCGTGCTTGTAACCGGTTCATGTTAATTGAGCGTTTTGGCGTCGCGCCATAAACAGCACTGTAACAGGTGACATTGTGACAGGTTGGACGAGGTTTGGTAAAGTCCCGCACGTTGTGCGAGGTTGTAATCCCATCACCACGGCCCGACCTACTAACACACGTGCGTCGTTAGGCGCCGGGAATGAAAAATAACTTACCGCTTTGCATTACATTTTTGTTTTCAGCAGATGTTTCGGCTACATTAATCATGCCGGTGTTGAGTCAGCTCGTGTGCTGACGCGTACTGTTCGAGAGATCATTATTATGTTCCTTTCGCTTTGCCTGCTTTATTTTTATTTCCTTCACTTTTTTTATGCTCCTTCCTCCCACCTCTCTTCTTATTCTACCCCTTCAAGGTTAGGCGGTAAAAAAAACCTGTTCCGATCTTCGCTACAGCTTCAAATTTTTTTCTCCATGTTTGGATCCGTCCTCCTTGTCTTGCGTGATCTCTTGTCTGTCAGTTTCCCTCGCTGTTATTGTGCTTCTTGCGGTAAGTCAGCCCACGTACCCAGTGCGTGGATTGGACCTGGTCGCAGGGGCTTATGCCAGCTGGTATCCGGAGCGGTCCGAGATGAGGGCGCGACGTCTCCCCTCCGCCCGAGCTGGGCTCCCCTCTCCTGGTATTGATCAGCAGGTGGCGCCCGTCAATCACGAGGGCACCTGCCCGGCGCGGCGCCTCTGTCGGCGGTCAGGCGTCTTCGCCCGTGCGGCCTCGCAGTTGTGTACCACCCCTCCCGTCCGGCGTCCTACAACAAACAACTCACACAAGCAGTTCAAAGCGACAAGACATGTCCCTCCACCCTGCACAGATATGGAGGTTCCAATCACACGTCACTCGTAGCAGGTTCCACTGCACCTTTCACTGCACCTTTACCCCAACCTACTTGCGTCTACTGAAGGACTCGGTGATCTCTCGACTGGCACACAGCTCAGCGCTGCGCTTTCCGTCTCCAGAGATTAGTGCGCAACGACCGACTATCTTACACCCCAAGAGGACCGAAGTCCACACGCCGAAATGAACCAGCGTGTGTAGGAGCTGGTCCGAGAACACTCCCCACGCATGTCAACAGTGATGTCGGGCAGATGTCAGACTTCAAGTCCAAATGTATGAGGCTCTCGAGCATGCACCCATCTATCAGGATGTTCAGACAAGTACATGTCATCTGGTACCGTGACCGTCAGGTTTCTCCTGGGACACTCCAGAGTGGATTATCGAACGTAAATATACAAGCTTTCACGGGAATACCAAGTGTGAAAATGTGAAACATAGAAGGTAACCCGCTAGAAGATAGGACACACTGTATTGAAATTAAAACTACACAGTTACTACGTATAAACTCTGAGCGAACTAAACACGTCGGCAGCCAAGTCATTCTGCCACCCGACTGCCAAGGTTAACAGGGGGAATCCACCCGGTAAATGCGAGCGGATCGATCGATGCCGGATTACAGAATGTGTCGTACTGTATAATTCTGAATTAAAGACCTTTCACGTTGTGAGCGTTTCTTTTATATAGTGGCGAGTCAGCGCTATCGGGAAGTAGGGGGCACTCACACTCGGGCGACAGAGTCGCGACTTCAGGCGACAGTCGCTCGACCTTGCACTCGAGCGTCACTTCTGTCGCAGTATCAGGATGGATTTGCCTTCCTGTACTCCTTGTTCGGAACACACGTGCTAAAAGAAAAGAGAGTGTGTTACTCTGTACATGTGATAGTGGTGAAACTTATTTGGCAATTCAAACCCCCCACTCGTAAGTATATCGAAAGGGGTGAAACGGGAGAGAAAGAGTAAAATAAGCTAAATTTATAAATAAACATGGATCAACAAAATTATTTCTCACTTAGAATTAAGCTCAAACTCCGCTGTGTTGTCCTATGCCCAAATACTCCCTGAAGTCGGGGTGGCGTTAAGCGCAGGCGGATCCCTACCGCCCGGACATGCCTATCCCTGCAGCATGGCGGGGTTCAACCTGAGCCGCACGCCACCACGTGGAGCCCGCTCAAGGCATCGGGGCCCGACATGTTCTCGGCACCGTCATCAATCTATTCTCCGTCCTTTACGTGTTTGAAACGTTTTACAACAATGTTTTCATGAAAACGTTACATTAAAATTTGTCTCCCGTTGTGCCCAAAGAAGTTTACTCCAAAAACAAATGAAGACAGCAATTGGGTGCATCCGCTAGTAAGTCTGTCAGTGACTATTAAAATCTTCCGATGAATAAAATTTTCTGCCTTTCCCTTTCTTCTCTTCTACAACCAGGTCATCCCAGTTTGTGATAGCACTCTTTACATACATCTGCCCACAACTTCGTTTTCAAAGTTCTATCACTTTAATATTTTAATGCACAATAATTATAGTGTTCAGGTCGTTTTTTTACCTCTGAAATTAACAGTTCCGACTGTATGTTGATTGTTGAATGCCATGTCGATGCCCTACGAGGTACGAGCGCCCTGCTCTGGCGTGTCGGTTCGCGACAGTCGCTGCTACAGTTGTGTCGCCCCTGTGAAGTGACGGGTTTAAACACGCGTGTTTCATTGCCCTTGGCGATCTTCAGCGACTGTTCGGACGCGGCGACTCGCGGCAGAAATGGGACCAGTTGCGTCTTTTTAGTCGCGGCGATAAAATTAAAAGTCGGTCGTGTGCATGAATTAATTACAAAGCATTGGTTCCATCAAGAGCGTCTTTTAAGTCGCTGCGACAGAGCGACAGAAAGTCGCCCGTGCGTAAAGGCCCGAAATGTTATCCCAGGAAACGGAGAAGTGTGTTTCTGATGACAACGTCCCATAGCTTTGGATACTAGTTCACTGACTCGGCTCCGAATTAGCATACACAGCAGTTGTAACACGACATTTGAGAGAACTTGTATGTGAAAACAAAAGTGGACAAGGTTAATGTACGTAGTTACGAAGATGAATCCGACGAAACATCCAGTTAATACGGCCTTGTCCGCTTTGCAGATATGCGTAGTTTAATATATATATATTGTAGAAGATAAAAATGATTAAAATCACGTATTTTGTCGACAAATCTATTTATTTTCCCCTCCCATTCCCCAATTTAAATCGTTTATTAATCAACTCTTTAGCTGATTCGTATTCGCTCATACATTGACGAAAGTCTTGAGTGAAACCCCTCAATGAGAAATTTTATCTTTAATGGTAAAATGATATTAAGACAGTGGTAGTAATAAAAATCAACCGTAATACCAACTAACGGATCACAGGGGCTAAATCCTCAATTGGCAAAGTCCCTGACCGATCAGGATAGACTTGAACCCGTGATGTTCACCCCACCAGTGTCCCGACCACTGGGCCAAACTTTCGTATTAATGAAGTGTCGAAAGAATATTTTTTCTGTGCGTAGTTCAAAATTTATTAATACGAGACAGTAAACAGTAACACATGCTAGAGTACAAATCCCCAACGCCGCAGCTTCTGCTGCAGGTTTGTACCCTTAACAATAGACGTGCGCAATTAAATAAAGACTGTCAATAACAAAGAATAGGGCTACCAAATATCATTTTTAATCGAAAATGACTTACATGTAAATACTTGTAAAGTTTCCAAAATACTTTTTAAAGCTAGACGTAAGGCCATAATGTTTAATAATTGATGAATTTCTAAAGCTTTTCAAGTTCTTTTGAAGACGTAAACATTTTTTTCTGTCTCTGAAAGAGGGCGCGGTTTATATAGGCGACTCCGAGCTATCGCAAACTTTTCATCTTAGAGGTCAACGGATCCGCTAGAGATTCTAGCTTACATTGGTGATGCATTAAATTCCGCTGCAATATCAGAATGTCCGGACGTAGCCAAGTCCTTGATTATAATGGTCACATTTCTAATTGGCTAAGGGAACACAATTCTCTATCTTATCGGTACCACGGAACTCAAGACTCACACCGGGAAAATTGTGGTTGGGTGGTTAGACACGCATTGCTGACAAAAGCTATCCTGGTTAGATTCCCGTGGTAAACGTGGCGGACGTTTAAGGGGTCGGTGAGTTGTCCTGTGGGTGGTGTTGTCCCGTGGTGGTTGTTGTCCCGCGGTGGTTGTTGTCCCGTGGTGGTTGTTGTCCCGTGGTGGTGGTTGTCCCGTGGTGGTTGTCCCGTGGTGGTTGTTGTCCCGTGGTGGTGGTTGTCCCGTGGTGGTTGTTGTCCTGTGGGTGGTGTTGTCCTGTGGGTGGTGTTATCCTGTGGGTGGTGTTATCCTGTGGGTGGTGTTGTCCCTTGGTGGTTGTTGTCGCGTGGTGGTTGTTGTCCCGTGGTGGTGGTTGTCCCGTGGTGGTTGTTGTCCCGTGGTGGTTGTTGTCCCGTGGTGGTGGTTGTCCCGTGGTGGTTGTTGTCGCGTGGTGGTTGTTGTCCCGTGGTGGTGGTTGTCCCGTGGTGGTTGTTGTCCCGTGGTGGTTGTTGTCCCGTGGTGGTGGTTGTCCCGTGGTGGTTGTTGTCCTGTGGGTGGTGTTGTCCTGTGGGTGGTGTTATCCTGTGGGTGGTGTTATCCTGTGGGTGGTGTTGTCCCTTGGTGGTTGTTGTCGCGTGGTGGTTGTTGTCCCGTGGTGGTGGTTGTCCCGTGGGGGTTGTTGTTGTCGTCTCCCCCTCCGCACCCCCCCCCCCCCCGCCCCAATAAAACCAAGGCATTATTTCGTTTCCCTTTCTCATCTCGTCACTTCTCATCGTCTCTAATGAACAGCGATGTCGACGAGACTTTTGGTTAGCCCTCATACGTGACGCGACGAAGTAGACAGTAGATGCCTCGGTCTCGGAGCTCGAGTATTTGCTTTTGAGCGCCAGCAATCGATTTGGTTACCCGGCGGACCTTCGCGTAGTCCTGCAAGGTTGGTCGCAGTCCCTAGCGACGCACGCATGCCTTTGCTTGGTTTCTTCGACCATTGCTTCACCTGCGCCGTGTCGCCACCCGCCGTCGTGGTCCCTGAATCTCGTTTTAAGATAACTACTGTCCACCGACTGTACCAGAAGCCCGAATAATCAGTGCATTTTCGCGTGACAAGGGGGCCCCCCCAATCATACCTCGTCGCCACTCATAACTGTCCCGGTGGAGCTCCGAGACAGCTAGTTAGCAAGGGTCCCTCGTCGCTGGCAGTGCTCGCGCTGGGACGGATTGCCATGTGCGAGAAGAGTCTAGCGACAGCAATGCTAC
The DNA here is from genome assembly GCF_032445375.1 of Bacillus rossius redtenbacheri. Lineage (NCBI taxonomy): Eukaryota > Metazoa > Arthropoda > Insecta > Phasmatodea > Bacillidae > Bacillus > Bacillus rossius. The sequence goes on from NC_086332.1 coordinate 78,817,476, forward strand.
CTTCCTGCAACTGGCAACTGGCAACTGGCTCGTTCCGGGGCCGGCTGCCACACCGCTCACGCTCGTTCCGGGGCCGGCGGCACGATCATTTATATGTCATCTGAAACTTATATTTTTCAAATATGGCCTCGTGGCTGAGCGCTTAGCGGCGCTATCATCTAATCGTAAGGATGCCGGTTCGAATCCCGGCAGGTGCGAATTTTTTTTTGTACTTGTAAAAATAAATACGAGCACGTATAATTTCAAAAGTAATAAATATATTTGAATAATGAATGCAAATAAAAGTAAATTTATTAATTAAATTGTAATTTTCAGATAAGGACATGATAACTAATGGTCAATTAGGTTAGGTTAGCTACATTATAAATACTTTAAAACTTTGTGGACGGTTGATTTGGTTAGGATAGTTACATTAAAGATACTTGGAAATCAAACATCCAGGGGGTAGGCGCTCCCGATCGGCCAACTTCGGAGAGGATCGGCAGTTGCAGGACGGTAGCATTGCTGTCGCTAGACTCTTGTCCATGTGCGAGGGTTCGCGGACACGTCTCTGTAAAATAGAGCGAGAGGCGGGGAAAAGTTAATTCTCGTGTAAAAATAAAATGTAGGCTAGGTTAGATGTGTTTTATATATATAATTCACGTCAAAATTAGTTCTTTGTTATTTTTTTTGACGTGACAACGTCTAATAAATCGATTAACGCCGGCTGCACGCACGAAAAAGTGTCCCGTAACGCACATTGTCCCACTACGAATGTGTCCTGTTATGCTCATTGTACACATGCATGGCATCTCTCTTCCACTCGATTGGAACAACCATCCATTTGACTTTTCAATCATATTTTCGTCGTTTGAATTATTAATATTATGTAATTTAACGATCGTCCACCGATTTTCAGCACAATCGGTACAGTTATTAATTTCCCGCCTACCACTATAAGAAATAAACATGGCGGACTACATACGTTTTTAAAACTTCCACAACACAAAACAAAATGTTTATAAATATATATATATAATATCTGAAACACTTTTTTCCAATATGGCCTCGTGGCCGTGCGGTTAACTTCGCTGACTTCCAATTTAAAGGTTGACGGATCGAATCCCGGCCGCTACAATACTTTCATTTTTGTACTTGTAAAAATAAATACGGCGCGCGCGACACTACAAAAGTAATAAATATATTTGAATTAATGAATGCAAATAAAAGTAAATTTATCAATTAAATTGTAGATTTCATTTCACTCCTTTGTATCCATACAAAATAGTGATAATTAAATAAAAATGATTCAATTTTATTCATAAAAGTATGCAGAGGTATTTTTTCATAAAACTATAGAAAAATTTTAAAAAAAATGTATTCCTCAAAGAATATAATATTTTTAATGCCTAAATGGTTTGGTTGCAAAAACCTATTACGGTTCAGTCTCAGGCCGAATATGATATTTAATTTGATTCTGGATCAATCATTTCATCAATGTTTTGTTATGACGTTGTCACGTTAAACTATCGCCCGTAAACCGACTTTACAGACAACCAATTTTTTTATTTGTTCAGGAGGTACGTTTTCGCTAGTCTAGGTGATAAGCAATTTAAAAATATACATAAAAAAAGGTTGTTCAGGTTCTCTTGTTTAAAATTCTCTAAAACCATGAGAAAGGAAACTGTGTGAAATATACTTGCAAAATATCGACTTACAAATTATTGATACCAGTAATTTTATTTATGTATTGCTCAGTTCAATGTACCTACCGTCTATTGCAAACAAGAACATAATAAAATCAGGGAAATGGAGGGGTTGGGGGGCAGCTTGTTGATACTGAAAAAAAGTGGACGAAATTGCTCGCTAGAATTTTTAATTTTTGTTTTGTATTTGACCCTTTTTTTTAAATCTAAACGTTGGTCACCGTTGCTCTGGTGAACAAGGGTTTAAATATTGCAAGTCAATCACAAAAAAAAAAACCTATAGGTCAATTAGTCATAGTGTTACGAACGTGGGAGGCAATACCGCGACGCGCGCCAGGACCTGAGCAGCCTAGTGGTCCCGCACAGCCACTGACATCACGTGCACATACCTTTAGGGATTAGGGCGGCCTGGCCTCGCCACCCTTCTGCCCCCGCGCCCTTTTTCCTCGGCGCTGTCATGTATCCCTTGGCGGCCTGGGAATTCCGCGGACTTACCTACTGAGGCTGCCGCGCGGAGTAGCGTAAATAACGCGCCGCTGTTCTGGATGCTTCGCACGTCGGGTCGTCCCAGGGTGACGCAACACGTCACAACCACTCCAGTTGGTTCCAGAAAGACGGCCAACGGGTATAAAAGCGGCGACGCCGACCTACGCGGGAGTTCCAACAGCCGAGTTGAGTGAAGTGCGAGTTCAGCGAGCGACGGGACCGTGCGAGTGTGACCGAGTGGCGCGAGGCTGTGTGTGTGTGTGGACAGGGGCGAGGTAAGGGGCGAACCACTGTCGAGCCTAGCTCCAGCGAGGAGTGCGAACTGTGGACTGGACAGATACTTAGTGATTCGTGTACAAACATTAAGTGTGGTGATTTAATTAGTAATGTAAATATTAGTAGCACATGAAACGGCATACAATTAATTGGGCTATCCTTACGAACCCGTTTTCCTTACTCGTAATAATGTTTTATATGATCTTTTACGTATCATGCTTTTTTTTTGTTGATATAATATTAGTACTAGCAACTTATTGAGCACGTAATCAGTAAAATCACCGCTCTCATCCATAACAAATTAAAATTGTAATATAAAGATTTAAATGCTTAATAATGTTATCTTATTGCTGTTGAAGCATTACTTCGCTACGGCAGTCTAGAGACACTATTCATATAATACTAATTCAAATTTGGAAACTCAACTAATGAAACAAAAAGTATCGTTAGAATTGAGATAAATGGGAATAAATATAAACCAAAAACGCCATCTATAGGTTTCAACCGTTTTAAGGGCCTTCTATTTCGCATTTACCAAATCAATACCGTGTTAATACGATGACAAAGATGATTACAGAGAGACTGAATTAAGATCCCAAAGTGAATAAGGCATCAATAAGGCATCAATAATGTAATAGCCACTGACAGGAGATGAAGAAAGCATTATCAACAATGTAGTAGTAGTTGTCATGGAAATTATCAGGGAAATCTGTCGAAAAAATATATAAACACTAAAACGAATTTTGAAAAAAATCTTTTCGAGGAGTAACGGACGCCCACTGGAGAATTTACGTATCAAATTCCACGGTTCTGGGCCTCGCCGTCTCTGCGCTATACGCAGACAGACTAACTATCCTTTTTATCCATTTTATTAAATAATATAAATATACTTTTTTCTCCACCACAAGGTGAAATTGAAATGAGTGCGCAGAACCGCGCGTTAGGCGCCGCAGACTCAGCGGGTCGAAATGTTCGTGGGCAGGCGACGTGGCGGACGTTGCCGCGTTGATCAACCGCCGTCGCCCTACCGTGTCGCATGCGCCGTGTTTCGTTGTTGCATGTCGCTGCTCGCAGGGTTGCCACTCGTCTGGAAAATAGAGCAGAGTTAGGGTAATTCGATAGGTATCCGATGGTAGAATATAGGATACTGGTTAGTTGTAAGGCGCCTGAGGCTCCCGTTAAAAAAATGATTTATATAACAAACACTTTAATACACATGAAATATTTATAAAAAATTTAGTTTAGTTTAATATTGTGCAAATGTAAAGTGTTTCTCTCTGTGTGTCTCTCTCACACACACACATAATTAATTTAATCCTATCATTAGCGCTGGAAAAATGACACAACAGTGATTAGTAGATTCACATTTGTAAGTGGAGGCCAACAACTTAATTATATTAGACGCGGCCAAAAGGTGGCAAACTAATTTACGGCTCACTACTTTATCACTGAAAAATGCTGAAACTTATCGGCCTCGTCAAAATATGACGCTATTCCTCCATGCATATTATCTTTGCGCCACGGATACGGCAGCCGTGCTAGAAGGAAAAGGTTAGCAAAGAGCAATGAAAATATTACACTGTAAGCGCACGAAAACATAATTCATACAGCGTTACAGAGTCTGTCAGACAGTGATAATTGTATTGATATAAATGTTCTGTGATGTGCTGCCTGTAATTGACCGTTGTGTTAAGCGTGGGTACATGGAAACGCAGTGTGTTGCAGTGTTAGTTCTTTTGGCTGGCGGCTTAAAATACACATGCTTCAGTTACTACGTTTAGCGGGCGTGGAAAACTTCTGGCTTCATTTATTCTATTCCTTCGTATCCGCACGCCCGATGCGCTACTCGAACCCGTGACCCCATTTCCCCAGAGATGGAGAGATGGAAGTAATTTGCACTGACCACTATTGGCGTGTGTCGCGACTTTGTGTCTGTGTGGTGCAGTGAAAGCATCGTTAAAGAACAGTGTACACATCTGGTTATATTATGGCAAAAGACAATAATAATATGTTAATTATTAAATGTGTCGTGAAGATAGTGATTATAAAATTTGTAACCGATCAAGAAATTATTTACCTACCACGAATATGCTAAAACATACGTTTCCTAGCACTTTTTTTTTATCTATCTTAACTACATGAATTGAACTACTCACAAAAAAAGATGTTTACTGGTACGCTATTTTTTTAAGCACTGTGAGCAGTTTTTTTAATTGAAAAGATTACACTAATATGTGATTCTGTCGTAACACATGTTCGTGAAAAGGCTTGTTCTTAATTTTAACTTTGTTTTAATAACTAAAGAAAAAAAAGTATGATGGTAATGTTGCAGACTTCCCGCTTTGAACGTACTGGCTAATAACGAGGCGTGTTACGCAAGTTTTGTGTGTGCTTGTTTATCGATAATCCGTTATACATTCTTAAAGAATGCAGGCCCCGCTTAAGTACGTGGGTGAGAACTTGACACCTAAGAGTTATGTGTTCGCCAGACCAATTTGGGCAAGTCTGCGTAGGTGCGTTTGGATTACGTAGCTTGTTTGTGAACTGTCTACATCTCAACGAGCCCTCTAGTAATTAAATAGGTCAGGTTTAATTAAGACGTAAGTCACCTACCGATTAGCCGGGAAGCATAAACACAAGAGGGTGTTACAAAACTCTTTAATTTGGGGCGGACCAGTGGTAGTGTTTGAAAAAGGAGTAACCGTTGCAGAAGTACATCTAATTACATCATGAAACAGAAGTGGACTTTGCTTGAATACTACAATCTATTAATATATAAAAAAAATTCGAAGTGTCTGTCTGTGGTCTTTGAATTATTACGTACTAAAATTTTTTACTGTTAGCAAATTAGGCTGGATATCTTTACTACCAAATCTAACGTTAAAAATTTGTGTGTGTCAGCTGGCTGTATGAAATGGTCGAACTCAAAAAATGAGGGTGCGATTGACAATATACACATGTTTTTAGATATTAACCGCAGAATGAAGTTTTTTTGTTATATTAAAGATGGGTTCCAAAGATATAATAATTTTATATCAAATATAAATTTCAGTAATGCATTACGTGAAGTGCATTTTTTGAAAATGTGCACTGAAGTGTTTGTGCTAATATTTTATTTCATATTAAAATTGACACTTTAAAACACCACAAATAAAAAAAAACTACACTGAGAAAAAGGTTTGTTTGAATCAAACAAATATTCGTTTATATATGGCGAAACAAATATTTACTTGGTGGAACAAAATATTTTGTTAGCTTAACCAAACTCGGTAAAAAACAAAAATTATTTGTTACACCTAACCAAATATAAATTTGAGTTGACACCATCATTTTGTTGGGTCGACAGAATCTTTCCTGCTGCAAAATATTTGTTTGAATTAACAAAATATATTTATTTCGCCACATACAAATACATATTTTGTTGAGGCAAACAAACCTTTCTCTCAGTGTATTTCATAGTTTTGTCGCTTAATCAGTAGAATAACTGCGTGAACGAAGTAGCAGGCTCAGCTAGTTGTAAAGTCAAGTTCTGTATATCATTTTTACTATACGGTAAGAATATTATAGAGTGTTGTATTCCAGTGTGACTTTGTTCGAGCGGGATAGGACCGCGAAGTCGATCGACACACTTGGAACCAAGTGCATCCTTGCACTAGCGAGCGCAGACTTTCACTTGGACATAGCAACCAGCGGACGAGATCCGCGATCTCACGTTTCAAGCGATCACGTTCGGTGCAACAGAGCACGTTTGAGTTGTGTCGGTTCAAATGTCGTAGTTCGAGACAAGAATACTTATACATCTTTAGGTGCGTTATAAAATAAATGATGATGCAATTTTACGATGCGCCCGCACCATGCAACGAAATTTTCACAGGATAAAAAAAAGCTACACACAAATGAAAATTATATCTTGTTTATACTTTAGCGATTAATGTTAAATACTGGTTCTTATAATTAAACATTTATTTATTGTGAATATTAGTGATAACAAACAATTGTGTTTAGAAACTTTTTCAAGTGTATTTATAAGTGTGTTTATGTTCCCGTATGCATAATTTATTTGCATTATATTTATTACGTTACTATTTAATAAATAATTAAAATTAATACATTTTAATTAACATTCAGCATATTGATTAATTATCATTATCAATTTAAATTTTTTTTTTATTATTTTACTAAATTAAATAATTAACCTTACACGTGTTTATGTTATCATTGAATACTGAGTATCTCATTTTTTTTTTAAAATTTTATTTAATTTATTATTTATACCAAACATATTTATAATATCGCTACAGTATTTATTTTATTAATATTAATTATTTAATGCAAAATTATTATTTTTTTATTTTTAGCCCAATTTTATTATAAAAAATTATATTTGGGTGTTATTGTTTTTAACAAATTTGGCATCAACATGCTAGCTAACGATACTTAAATGATACTTATTTCACCAACATAATGTAATTTTTGACTGACTCGTAATGGCATTTTAATAATTATTTAATTTGTAATAATTGGTAAAAGGCATACGACATCATTACTACTTGGATTTCTGTGCTATTTCGGATTCATCAGAATTCACCGTAAAATATTTTCCCTGGTCTTGGTTAATTTTTGTACTGGGATATTAATTTTTCAATAGTTTAAACATCAATAAGTAAAGATAACCAAAATTTTAGGATAAAAAAAACTAACAAGCCAAATGTTCAGGTTTGAAAATTTTATGTACTATGTACATCGATTAAAATCTCTAACTCCCATTTTACTTTTTTTTTATGATTAAATCATTAAGTCTCGGTTACAACCACCGTGTAGTGTTTTTGGATTTGGTTTGATTTTTTGTAATATATATCTAGAATGGTGCTATAGAAGTAAATTTTGGTAAATCACCATGACGTAATTAATCTGGCAATATTTTTAATATGAAAGTACGACTTATAATTTTACAAATTGTAGATAACGATTAGAATATACCTTGCATAAAAATTAATAGAAAGAGGGCTATGCATTGCTTATATAGTTAAACATCCATGGAAATTACAATAGAACACAAAAGGGGTAAAATGTAGTAACCAGCAGGGTGGGTGAATGTTTGGCCGTTTTGTTATTCCGTGTTTAAATGAAAAGATTTTTCGAAAATGGAATCGTAGGGATTTAATTACGTGCATTACGTAACTGTGAAAACACAGGGAATGAACTTACAGCGAGCGGCCATAGTGCAGGTAGTCGAACAAAGTGTCATGGAGCGAGGTACACACAGGTTCCGGCGATCCCAGGTTAAAATCCCAGGCCTTCGTCGATCCCTTGCTTGAAATCCTTGTATTTTGTCTTTCTGTGACACTGTCTTCATTGTACTCTCCGATGAGAAGCTAAAACTCCATAAAGAAAACGTGTGTGTAAAGACATTTAGCCTTACCTTAAAAAATGTCAGATAACGCGTGACATATTTCTGGCGACAAAATTTGAACAAATCATAATATGGAGAGTGATTTTACAAGATGTCTAAGTTATAAATGGCCAAACACTGGCAATCAAGTGTACAGTTAAAAAAACGACAAAAATAACATGTACGATTTTTTTTTCGAAACGCCCTTCGTTCATGATATAAGCTATTTCCACATTTTGTGTTCCAAATTTTTTACTACAGTGCCATGTAAAAAAAGTATAATAATTACAGAAACACGTATGTAGGCTACAACTAATCCGATAGCACCTTTCAAAAGAGCGTTAGATTTTCTGTCAGACAATCTTCTTTTCAAGCTTTATAGTCAGTTAAGTTGTTGTCCTATATCAGTTCAAACATCAGAAAATTTAAAAGATTTTTGTACAGTTTTATAATTTTTGAATAAAAAAATACCGCTTCTAATATTTCATAACTGTACAATTGATTCCCAGAGTTCGGCAATTGAGTACTAAATTTCACAACTGTACAGTTGATTCCCAAAGTTCGGCCATTAATAACTACATTACACAAGTGTACAATTGATTCACAGAGTTTACTTGGCCATTGAGAACCGAGACATTTTTTTTTCGAGTGAAACATCCCGTAGAAATCGCTCCAAAAAATATGACATTAAACTTAACTTGGCGAGAGAAGCCGAGTCTTAATAAAAAATTACTGTAATAACGTTTACATAAAATCCGTCAGTCTTGGAAGCCTTAACAGGATGTCTACATTATATTACTTCAGGGAATGCCAGGGATTTTACTTTACATCTTAGAAAAGTCATGGAAATCACCAAGTGATAATAATTTGACGAGAAAATGTTATGCTTCAGTCTGCTATACCCAGACTGACTTATATATATATATATATATATATATATATATATAATCTGTGTGTTTTTATTGCATAGTCATACACACACTATAACAAATGTAAGTTTATCTTTGAAATAAAGAAAGTGGCGAGAGATAACTATGGGCTTGATGGATATTTCGTTTAGAAAATTGCTTCAGTTATTAATTATAAAAAGAAGGTAATTTGAAATTTGGTTCAGAGTAAGTCGGGGAAATTTTATTACAGATTTGTGTGGACACTTTGCTTGAACCTTGGGGGGGGGGGGGGGGGATTTGCTGCGAGAGCGTAATTTCCAATTTTTTTTGTACGTGCCCCGCGAGTTCGGCTCGCTCTTGACGGCGAGTGGAGTCGGCCTGTCTCGTGCACGCCCGCGCCGCGCGCGCTCTGGCAACGCCGCAATGCCGTTGCCATGGCGACTGGGCGGTGACGTAAGCGATCGCTCCCCCTCTCTCTCCTTCCCAGGCCCCCACCTCCTCCTCCCCTCTTTAGCAGCTCGCTGCACTCCCACTCCCCCGTAGCTGGTGTTTGCGTGAGGAGCGGCGAGGCGGTACTGCTCTCCGCCGCGCTCTGCACCGCTGCCGTCGGGACACACATGCTCGGACACACCCGAGTTTATTAATTTGTTCTGTTTAAGTTGACTTAAGGAGCTTGTCTAGACAGGGGTGCATTTGTGTTAGTGACGCTCGCTGGCGCAGTCTTCTCGTCGTGCATACAGCAACTAAGAGATTTGAGCGGTAACCATGACATTATATGGCGGATAAATCAAGATAAAAGGAGTAATTCAACTCCCGTTGAGTACATACTTTCGAGTATTTGTACGGGGCGTCCCTTTTATAAAGCCCTCTTCACTCTGCTAAAAATACATTTTATAAAACGGAATACGGAAAGAAAATATACCCACCCGCCCTCAGCGCATCCTTAAATACTTATCGCAAAGGTGACTCGGATATCAAGGGCAGTTTTCGAATTGCGTGGTTTTTTCTGAAGATCTGCACTTTGTGTGCCCGCGTTTCACTACAACGAGGGTAGACACGTAAAGTTTCAAAATTATTTACTTCATGCGACCGATTTTCTTAGAACAGACTCGGGAGCTCAACTGTAGTCATGACAGGGTTTGAAATAAAAGTCTCGTACCGCGCCTTATGGCTGTGACGTATTTTCAATCGTAATGGCCGTGGATCCCAAACTCAAGTTACATTTGTTTACTATCTTTACGTGTAATTAAGTACTAGCTGCCCGACCTGGCTTCGCACGGCTATACTAATGGAAAAAATTTAAGCCACATCTCCCATTTACAGTAATGGTAAATAAAAAAAAATGCAGTGAAAATTTATTACAATGCTGTATAATGTACCGGAGAAAAAATGAATAGCACCGATTGTTTCCCGACTCGTGCACGCAACGTACAACTGATGCACCCGTACTTCGCTACGGCAGTCTACAGGCAGATCACTCTTGCGCCGCTCATTATACATGCCCCTCCTTGTGGGTACGCCACTGCCGCGCGATGCCCGTTGCCATGGAGACGCAGAAGGCATGAACAATGCAAAATCCTGTTCTCATGCAGACAAAGTACCCACTGTTGCCTGATTTTAACCACCCATGGGATCTAATTTTCGGAAACTGTCATCCTGCGTAACATAAGGAACATTACTGTGAAGTTTCAAGTCTGTAAAATATACCTATATACTTGAAAAGAAGGGAAATTTTTGATATTTAAAGTACCCGCAAAATTTCAACGGTGATGAGGACTGCACTAACAATGAAGTAGTCGTTGCCATAAAGACGCATGAAGCATCAACAAAGCAACAGCCGTTGCCATGGTGATTTCCTACCAAAAACTGGAAATTTTGATATATTACGCCCCCGAAACTCCCCTTGGGATTGGATTTCCGCAGAATCCGTTCTTAGTGAGCGTTTACATCACAAAATGAGTAACTATGCTAAATTTCAAGTCAATCGGGTGTATAGTTTTAGAGATCTCGTGATGAGTGAGTGGTATTTCGCTTAATAAACTTCTAGCGCCTGCGGCATTGTCAACACACACTTCGTACGTGTACTGCATGTTGTATCTAACCCCCTCCAACGCATTTGATTCTAAATTGGACTTTTAGTAAGGATCCCTAATGTTATTGATAATATAGTATAGCCTATAGCCTTCCTCGATAAATGTACTATCCAACACTGAAAGAATTTTTCAAATCGGACCAGTGGTTCCTGAGATTAGCGCGTTCAAACAAACAAACAAACAAACAAACTCTTCATCTTTATAATATTAGTATAGATTTGCGAAACTTTTCTTCGCAACTGTTGATGTTTGTGTGAGTGTATATATATATATATATATATATGTATATATATATGTATATATATACATACACACATACATACATACATACATACTTACATACACACACACACAGTTAATTTATGTGGTCGAAATCAAATAGAAACGTGGGATTTTAAAAAAAAATTATAAATGTGTTTCTGTAGTACAGGTTACATAACTATCCAAGAGTGATCGCAGTTGTCCTAGCGAATCTTTCTTTATTTGCATGCTGTTATTGTAAGTCATTTTTGACATTAAAAGCTTTATAATATTAAAATTAATTAGTGGACTCAAAATTTCGCTATTGTTTTTTCGATGAATAAAATATTGTTACGACCATAAGTATTACCTGAAACACGATTCTCGTTGTGTTTTAAAACATCATGCATTCAGCCGCATTATGCGTTATTTTTAGTGTTCGTAACTCTATAAAATAACTTATATCTAGTATTAATTACCTTCTTTACACTTCATTGAGAAACATTAAATAAAATTGTAACACCCGCTTATTTTATTAAAATTTTAGTATGCCATTATTCACAGTTCTGGTTTCATTTAATTTTCCTAATATTTAGAATAATTAAAATCAGACCTCCCCATTTTTACCTAATTTAAATATTTGTGGAACAATTGCATACATATTTTAATTACAGAATACAGTTTTTTTTATATATATTCCTTAGTAGAGTTGTAGTTATGCTTAGTACTGAAACAAAACTCACAAATTATACCCTTCGCAACTTTTCCTTTAGATGAACTAGAAAAAAGATAATTAATTTTGATTTTCAATGTTAAATATGTTTGGTCTACGTAAAATTCACAACTACGTATTTTTTATGGATGTGTCGATATCCATTGACAGAATAGACGCAAACTCAAGTCATTTTTATGAGAGAAAAAAAATTTCATTTATTTTAATTTTAAATCGATGATGCTAAATTTATTATCTCACTTATAAATCCAAAAGAAACACCATTTGCCTCATGGAAATGGATATTCAAGAACATAGAATTGGTAAATATTAGTACATGGTATACGCACGAGTCTCCTTCTTCTTGAAGGTCAAAGAGCGGCCATGGAAGCAGTCAGCTTCTGTACGAGGTACCGAGAGGTCACGTGTCGTTGGGTGCCTCGGTAATGTAGCGGAAGAGACATTTTCGCGGCTGTGGTCCGGGGCTACGCTGAACTTGAAACCCTCTTGGAAATTTTTAAATTAGAATTCGTTCTGCCAAAGTCTTCGGTAACATTCAGCGTGCAACTTCGTCGTTGTCGCGAGGACGGAATCCTTCGGCTTGAACCGTGAGCTGCAAGCAACCACGGGATTCACTTGCGAACAGTGTGTGTATTTTATTTTTTTCACCTTTGGTAACGACGAACAGTAAATTTGTGTTTTGGAGTAGGTGCAGATATTTTGTGCGACCAGTTTGTATATTCGACATGTTTTTTTTTTTTCCCGTGGTCGGAAGATGGCGGCCACAGTGATTTGTGAATTTCTGTATAAAGGATTAATAAAAAATCTGTTAAAATCAGTTCGTGTCGGAGATACGTTATTTCGGCAGACAATCATCGTCGATAACGTTTATTTTGGAAATGTAAATATTTTTTCAACATACTACAAAATTTCTCAAATGTGTATGTGTTTGCACTCTAGACCAATTTTGAGCTAGTCGGAGGTTTATTCGAGTTTGAGTTCTTTAGGTGATATGGATGAAAAAATAATATATTTCCACTTATAATAAACCTTAGTGATGTAATTACCGAAAACGTAGAATAAAGATTGTAGTTTCAATATTTTACTTATGAATAGTAAGTATCTTAACTTCTGATTGATTTGCTTAGAAGAGATAATTTTTTATAATGAAACCACATGAATCTCTTTTTTTTTTTACCCCCTTAGGAATAGAATTTCAAGAACTCACTGTATACATACATTACCTTTGCTTAATTTCATACCTCCCGCTTGATTTGCTTTGGACATATGATTTTTTTTTAAAGCCTAACCTATCTCATTTTCAGTCCGTTTGCGGTTGATTTTCGAATAATTGAAAACACGCTACGTAACTTGTAAGTAGATTCGAAGATATAGTTTTTTTCTACATGAAACACATCTTGCTATTTACACCATTTAGGAGTGGAATTTCAGTAAATAGCTTAAAGGGGTTGGTAGTTTTTGGTTGTTTACTATTCATGAATAATATCTTAACTTTGCTTTTGTGTGTGTGTGTGTGTGTGTGTCGTTAATTTCTATTTAATCTGTTTTACTCTCTTAAGAGGTGGAATTTCGTAATAATATATAGCCTGTCAATTAGGTTAGTGGAATACATTCTAAACAAAAAAAGTTTAATCGAAAATAGTTTAATATTATTTCGAGTGATGTTGGAACATATAAACAGACTAAGATTCAAAAATTATATATTTATGTTTCAAATATTGTAAATAACAGTTACCGATCTCCCCTCCCCCTTTTAATCATTGGATTTTACAGACTTTTTACCCTCAATAGTTTTATTATTTGTACTGTTTGATATATTATAGTATATTTCCGTTTAACCCTATACAAACTGTAAACGTATTAAGGGCAAGATGTTTCATTTTTTCTTTAATGCGTTCTTGACTGGAAGAGAAAAAAAAACTTTGTAATAATTCAAAAGTGTTCAGACGTGGACTGATTGTTACGGATGGAGCGTGCGCAGTTGACTCGCATTACGGAGGACCTGAGTCGAAACCCCGGCATTTCCATCCTGATTTTTAGTTATACGTGGTTCCGCAAATATATATTACAATAGACCATTGCCTAGACCATGTTTAGAAACACGTTGCACAGTGGTCCAACATGAGCAGCCGATTTGCCAGTAGCATTGTCAGTTGCCTACCTGGAAGCACATACTGCGTGCTGAGCTTCACTAAGAAACCGTGCGATTTGAGAACGGCTCACGACGTCTGTGTACGAAATGCATCCAAGAAAACGCTGATTACGGATGAGTAAGTGTTTCCGTATTTCGTTTTAAACTGTTTTTATGAGAGTGTAAATGTCTAAAACTAATTGTTTCCACAATATTTTTTTGGCATGAAACACCCGGTAAAATAATTTAGTAGGTAGGTATTTAAGCTGTTGATATGAGACTGCATCGACCAAATGACAAGCGTATAGCAAGAACAGCAGGCTTATTTTCATCGTTTCTCTCTGGTTAGTTGGTTCGCAAGGAATGACTTCGCTGTCTCGTAGCTTCTGAACTCGCTCCACGTATTCTACGCTTACAGCATCATTAATCATTACGGACGCAACAGTTCGTAAGGAGCCTTCGTCTTTAAACTCTTTATTATTTTTAGTATATCATTCATTTTTAATAAAGAAATAGATATTTTTTTAACCATACTAAACTGAGTTTTTCAGTGTCTTGGTTAAACGTAATTTTTTATTGATTTAATGAATGATACACTAGAAGTAGTTGGAAGACGAAGGCGGCTCCATACAAATGTTATGTATACCACGACTGACATAACAGTTTGCTCTTACGTTAATAAAAATATCAAAAGTAGTACTGGTTTAGTAAAAAAAAAAATTGCCTTTTATAAACAGCACTTGCTATATGATGATATGCAAAATAAATAAATATGACAGGCGAAGTAAATGAGGATAGTACGGCCTGTGAGGCATGGCGCCCCCGCGCACAGCCGCAGCGGACGATATCGCCCGAGCCCAGCTCGGCTCGGCGGCCGGCCCTGGCTGCCGCCACCGGCAAACAGGTTTGGAATAATGGTCCCGCGCTGCCGAGGAGCGACCTTGGGCGGACGTGTCGCCGACAGCGGCCCCCCGCGCTCTTCACTCCACTCTGCACAGCTCCGGCTCTTCGCTGTCTGATGACGACTTGTCCGTCCACACGTCTTTCGTTCCAAGGTTTCGTCCACGTGCACTTTTCGGTCAGTGGAAAAGGCTGAAACGGGTGTTTTCCCGGCCACTTTACGGCATGAAAAATTCAATACACAGACTTGTAAGTAGTGCCGGGAGCCTTATCTTTAATATAAAAAAATATATACAGGTGTGTATATATATATATATACACATACACACACACATACATATATACATACATACACTGTTATCGTTTAAAGTCCCACGGAGGTGCGTTTTCGACGCCAAGACTGCACCTCAGTTCGGTGCCTGGCACGTAGAGGCGAAGAGGCGTGTCATACGCACCCCATTGTCGCCCTTAGCGCCCTCGTACTTTCAGAGCTAGTTGGCCCGGCCAGGCGGCATCCTTGAGATGGGGCTTTAATCACCGACATGGCTAGACGATTGTCAATACGCACGTAATGAATGCCACCCTTCCTGCATGGCTAATTACCGGCATGGCAAGGTGTGTAGGCTTCGTCCTGAGACGCACCTAGGTCCCTCCCTAGCCCGGACCTCTTCCAACACAATTCCCTTTTACTAAGTTATATCAGGGGAAAAAAAATCTAATGTGATAGATTATACAGTCTGTTTCAAAATTCGTGGCACATACGTTCGTGGGTGATGAGAACGTATCTGGACAAGCGCAATCCGCCGTACAATGTCTCCTCGGAACACAACCGGGGAAGAACAAGAGCCGTCGTCACTTGTGCGTTGGAGCTTCAGGAGATGGATGTGTATGCGACGGTTAAGTGAAGCGTGTTCGGTTTGTTCGTAATATTATTCTCGGTTTGGTTGAAATATTATTTGCCTGATTTTTCATAATGTACAGCTTCACTGTGCAATGTTGACAATCTAAGGCATTCACATTATTCCAGTGTTCTTGATTAGGGTATTGCGAGTCCTTGATATAATAAAACTGTTCGGGGTAAAATGTTTGTATATTGGATGAAATTTTGAAGGGGGGGAAAAACTCTTGGAAACGGATACCAACATTATTAAGAACTCAAAATTAGTTTTAAACACGTTTTTTTGTTTTTTGTTCTGACATCCCTCGAAAACTACTTGACGGATTTTGGTTAATTTTTAATTAGTAATGTCTTTAGTAAATAAAGAATCCCACCCATAAGGAGGCGAAAAATGGGTAACTATGATTTAAAACTGATTATATCTCCGATGCTAATAAAGTATATAAAACACTGGCTACCAATAATAAACATATTAAAACACCTTACCACAATTTTACCATTTTGCAAAATTTAAACTCTAAAAGGGGTAAAAATAATTTTAGTATATATAATTATATCTACGAATCTAATCAAGAATAATGATAATAATATATTAGGTACCAATAATAAACATACCAAACTACCATCCACACACATTTTTGCGAAATTCACTCCCGAAGGGGGTAAAAGAGGTGTAAATATGATTTTAAGATAAATAATTATATTATTTCCTAATCTTATAAATTTGAATAAATATATGGGCTTAAAAAATACGAAAACTATCGACCTCAAGTTTACAGTTTTGCGAAATTCAACCCATAAGGGTTGAAAAAGATTTAAATATGGTTTTAAGATTAATATATCTCAAATTCTAATCCAAAATAGGAAAATCTATTAATTTTCATTAAATATAAAAAAACTACCAACAGCAATTTTACAGTTGTACTAAATCAACACATATGGGGTGGAAAAGGGATATATATTTTTTAAATAAATAATTACATCTACAAAGCTAATCAGGCTTTTAAAAAAAATATATTGGGTGCCAAAAATAAAAATACGAAAACTACCGACCATAGTATCACCATTTTACGAAATTTTAACCCTAAGGCTTAAAAATGGGGCAAATACGATTTTAAGTAAATTATTATATCTATTAATATAATCCAGCCTAAGAATATATATTGAGTAACAATAATAAATATACTAAAACTTAACAACCACAACAAGGAACAACGTGCATGTAGAGTTTGGTACTTTTTTTTTTAAATTTATAGAAATTAGTTTTTCAGGTTGTAAAAATAGACAAAGTTTTGATTTATTTTAAGGAATCGTATAGCTGAAACTAATTAAATGTGACGCAAATTTTGTAAGAATACTATAAACTACAAACCACACATCAGTAATTAATCACTTAGCAAGATTTCACCCCTAAGGGGTGTAAAACGGGTAAGTTTGGTTTTACGAAATAAATGCGTACTTCCGAATATACTAGATCTAAGGTTTAGAAATTAAGAATGAATAACAAGTTTATAATGTTAATATGTTTTAATTTTTCGGGAATTTGAAACATAAGGGGTTGAAAAAGGGGTATTTTTTGTGTTATCATAAAAAAAACATATCTCCATATCAACTAAAGATGGATGTAAGAAACTGAACATTAAAAACTTAAATGATTACGTAAGGTAAATTCACCATTTTTTCGAAAAATGAAACGGTACATTAGTTTTGATAATCATAAATTATGTATTCAGCCTAATTAACCTGGAGGTAAGAACTTGAGCAATAATAATGTACATTTGTGATTTAATAGCATTTTTTCACCTTTGCAATTTTTTTCTATATTCAACCGCAATAAGGGTGAAAAAGCGGTCAGTTTTGTTTTATATTAAAAGTTATTTTTATGAAGCTAATCAAGCGCTATGTTACTTATGCGGTATGAATTATAAACATGCATAATCTGCCAACTTTTTTGTGTTGCTATTTACTGAAATTCTATTTTTAAGGGGTGATGGATTGTAAGTATTTTAACATTAAATATTATCTTCTGATCGAATCAAACTTAATTTAGATATTGGCAATGATTATAATAAACATACCTTAAACTCTCTTATTCAACGTTCCCTGAAATATAACATCTTTAATTTGTAACAAGAGTGAATATTATTAAAAAAAAAAAAAAAAAGAACGTTATGGATTCAGTAAATCTTAAATTTAGTTTAATTTAAGTTATTACAATTATTTTGAATTCCACATATGCTGTAAAAAAAAAGAACGGTATGAGTTGGGTTTTATTTGGTTAACGGATGTTGCCATATTACTAAATACGTAGCTCTGAATTTTCATATAAGCATCACTGTGGAAAAAGTGGAGAGGGATTAAAGTTTTGATATTTTTGTTTAAGTAATACTCAACATAACTAAGGACCAACAAATACGTTCGAAAATAAATTTGATACCTTTACTCTACATTTCAAAGAAAGATGCGATTGTTTTAAATTAATTTAGTTATCTGTAATGAGGTTATATTATTTTATTATTTAGAAGATAACTATAACCCAAATAAATGAAAGAGTTAACGCTGGCATAATCTTAATTAAAATGTAATAAGAGCCTGATTTATTTAAAAAAAAAAAATCATTTTATGAAATGAGAAAGGTGTGATATCATCGTTTAAAATAAATCCTCGGAACACACTAAATCAGAAGTTATATATTCGGATATTTTGATCAGTACTCAAAATTTAAAAGGCTTAGGCCATTTTTTAAAAAATGGTTTTATTGTGAATTAAATCTTTCATACGCTTGAAAATTTGTGTCGTTTTGTTTAGTATTTTTTTCTTGCAGTGGTAAAATATCAGCAATACCTCGAAATTGCGCAAGCGAATCCGAGTGATATTAGCTAGTTGCATTATGCAGTTATATCTCGAGCAGTTTTTAAAATGACAATTATTTGTTGTGATTCGTGGACCAAATGGTGCACGCCGTCCAGCTTCGCAGACGAATTGCTACCTTACTGGCGCAGCCTTGTTCGCTTCCGTGGCTGTTTGTCGGCCGAGATAAAGCCACCTGTCTACGCCGGAAGTGATAACGCGAAGCCCTCCGTGATTGTTATTATCGCCGCCCCCCCCCCCCCCCCTCCGGCGGTATTGGCACAACCGCACCGTAACTGGCTTGTTTAGACCCGTGGGCCACTCTTGTTTTGGCCACACAGTGCCAGGGCGTACGTCATTGCGTACGAATGGCATCGTATTTTTCTTCTATATTGGCGATGGTGAATTCTGGGCACGGGAATGAGAAACTTAAGGTATTTCCAGATTTGTGAAACTTATAAGTTGTGAAACTGTTTTACAGTCGGTAGGCGATGACTCATCAAAACCCAACTAAAAGTAAGTAGGTAACCAAAATTGTAGGTAACGCAAAGTGTAACGATGTGCGGGTGTTTTATGTGATATGAGGGGGTGTAAGAGGTTGTGAGGAAATTTGCTTTCCGATGGGGCGGGGACGATAAGTTGAGTATTTTTATCTAAGTGAAACTTCTTGACAGCCGGTAGGATAAAACAAGACGTTGACTCACCAGAGCGTAACTGAAAGTGCAACGTTGAGGAGCGATGAGCTCAATGGAGAGAGGAAAGGGGAATACACATACACATCTCAGAATATTGAGCGTCCCACTCATTGAAGCGACACTACATTGCTGCATTTTTGTTTCACAAGAAACGACAAAAAAAATTATGCATGACCGCTACGCGTGTTAGTAGTTAAACTTCACACAATCAGGGATAATTATGCGTTCAAAATATATTTTTATTCACTACTCCCCATGTGTTTAGTGAAATCTTAAGAATTAAATACTGGGTTTGTGATAGCTAAAACATGATACATAACATATTGGAAACTTTTATAATTTTTTTCACAATTCTAAATAAATCGCATTCAATTTTTTAAAGAGTAAACAGTACTGACTACCATTCAACAGGTTATTTCTGATGTTTTCAAAGGAATGCTTGTTACCTTAATTTTGCCACGAAAAAAATTAGTGAAAACCAGCGATCGCCAACATATCTGTGAGACTACTGAACCGAATATACGTGATATTATAATGACTACAAGGTCCATTTTCACGCTTTCGTCGCCTCTGGTATGCATTGATCTTGGGCGATAACTTGTGAAATCGATATGTGTCATTGATGGTTTCACCTTTTCATTGTAGCATAGTTGATGCATATTTTTTTTCGTACGTGAAGTTTTTTGAAAAGTTGATAAGCGAACGTTTGGCTATATAAAATTGTCTAAACAACAATTTATAAACAAATCTACGGACAACCCAAGCGTTGTGCTTTTAATCTTTTCCTGTTTCCCCGATAAAAATGTACGGGAGAATCTCAATAATATTTGCACCTGCTTCTTTCAGCGTCGACTATCAAATCATTCGATTTGCAGAGTGAAATTGTAAACTATTTAAAGAAACGACTCCGATGAAAGTGAAAAAAGATTTGAAAAATATTGTACCAAGGCTTTGGACCTGATTTCCTCCAAGGAATTTTATTAAAATACCACCATCTTGTTAAAATTAATCAAACCGTTACAACTATAAAGTTTCCCTTTGGCTTTGTGTACTTTGGTTCGCGCCATCCGCCACAGATGGCAGCACCGTGGTTACACAATTCCGTTCCATGCGACTTACGTTCCATTCAAGAAATTATTCCTACCGAGTGCTGCATAACGAGAGCTAAGATGTTACACATCAAAAAGATGAATGTACAGATACACATAATACAAGCCAAAATGACCGATGTTAGAAGTTAAATGCATAGACAACACAGATAATTCCGTGGACGAAATTAGCCGGGGAAAAAAATCACAGCACAGTGTGCTAGACTTTTGCTACAAGAACAAGAAAAAGGGGGGGGGGGGGGGAAATTGACCTGAAACAACACAGCTATAAACAGACGTCAGATGATACCAAACAGATAATCTGGACGACACAGTGCGAGGATTGACACATAAATTGGACGTAGTTATGCAAAAAGGAACCAACCCACATGCAACCTATTCTGAGTATTTTGAAGTAAAAGTTAATTATAAATTGTAATTCTCCTATTGATAATATAATGTGGGTATACTTTTAATGGTCTAGTATAAATACTGATATAATAATAGCAACGACGGTACGATCAACCTTGTACTATTTAAATTTATTTTCAAATGAAATATAACAAAATTGTGGGTTGGTTCCTTTTTGCATAATTACGTCCAATTGAGCTTGAAGTTTCTCAAGATCACGAAACAAACACTAATTGATGAAACCATTTCCAGGTAAGCAATCACCCATAGTTATGTTATGGACTCGCTAGCGAGAGTAATGTTGCAGGGCGCTGCCCCCTTGAACTCGAGGGGTGCTCGAGCTTTAGGCGCGCGGAGGGGTGAGGCGGGGGGGGGGGGGCGACCGCAGCAGTCGCGCGCGGGGCATGGCCTCGCGGTCAGGAGGTGCCTACGGGTCAGTGTTACCGCGTGGCTGTGGCGTGGCTGTGGCGTGGCCCCCGCAGCTCAGGACACCCAGCGCCACCTTCCAGTCCACCCGCACTGCTTTCTTGTGTATGCACGGTGGTTGACTCCGAGGCGCTCTCGAGTGCGATTCCCCGCCGGGTAAAACTTAAGATTTTTTTTTTTAATGTGAAAAAAACGTGGCGGATGTTGCCTTGGGTTGATAAGTTGTTTTCCCATTATGTCAATGTTTTCTCCATCATTTAACACGACTCTCCCTCGTCTTTAAGGGCCCCGCCTACCTGGGCGTGCATACGCTGGTGTGCAGAACTTCAGAAGAAATCACGTGTTCCATAAAATTCTCAAGATATCCTAGTGGGGGTAAGTTTACGAAAATCGTTAATGAATACGCTGAGGAAAAATAAGTACGTAGTTCAGTTCCCGGATTTCGTTTATGAATGGTATTTTTGGAAGAGTAAATATAACTAAAAAGCGTGTTTTCAGAATAATTTTTAGTAATGAATTACCCGGTACAGATTTTTGAAATCATTGAAGACAATTTCCCGACATATAATATTATGGTTACCGCTCATGTCACAGTTTCCCTATGCACGACTATAACACCGTGTTATAAGTACCAGCGAGCGTCACCTTTATCATTCCGTCTCACTAATTTAAACACACCCTTGACTAGGTGAACCCCTTAGTGAGCCAGATGTAAACGAGTAGTTAAGCCGTAATTCGTATAATTTATTGAAGTAACTTAAATACACGAAATACCAATATATTCATTTTTTTAAATCCTATCATACTTAAACTGTGTATGGAGACTCCAAAGATCAATCAAAACACAGCTATGACAAGCGAGTAACTAGAAAAGTAGACGTCTTCAAATTTACTCGTTGGACGAAGAGCAGTTGGCGAGTTAGCGAGTGAGAGTGGCTATATTGAGCGTCAAGTCAGAGTGATTACCCTGAGTGAGTTTTATCTCAAGGGGTGGCTTCGCTCATTGTAATCGACGCTTATCACATCATTGCTCCTATTCGGAGACAACATTCAATGCGTTTGGCCTACTACCCAACGTGACCATGATTGTATGTAGTATTTCTATTCCATTCTTCCTATTTGTAGCCCGTTGGATTATAAGTAGAACCTTTCAAACTAAGTGTTGCTAGCCTAAGGACGGTTTGCACAGTCGTGACTCGGGGAAAATTCTGTTTCCTAATAGTAAGAATATGTACTTCACAGGTGCAGCTTCAATTCAGGGATACTTTGATTTCAGGACTGTGTTCAGTCAGAAATTAGCTGCGAATTATTTAAACCCTATCAAAAGTGGGTGTATAAACAAAGAATAATTTTATCAGTAGTATAGGATAGTATTTTCTGCGGCTGGCGCCGGCGCGTGGATTGTGATTGTCGGTCAGCCATCTTGGATTTGGGACGTCACGACGGCAAAAATTCCTCAAAATTCCTCAAAAATGACTCAAAATGACTCAAAATTTCCCGTTTTAAGAAAAAATTTCCCGTTTTCGAGGGAAAAATTCCCGTTTCGAGGGAAAATTTCCCGTTTTATTCCTTAAAAATCCCAGCGGCTGAAAATTCCTAAAACTGGCTTAAGCATCCTTAACTCAAGCCAACGTTAAGCCATTTATAGGATTATGACGTCACCGTTGCAATTTCCGTTACGCCCGCCATCTTTAACTTTTTTATTTATTATCCGATTTTAATGAAAAAAATTTTAACATTTAAAAAAAATTAAATTAATAAAATTTTAATATATTTTTTATAAAAAATATACTTTTTAGACACAGAGTTCGGAGTCCTCAGTTCGAACCCGACGAGGTCAAAAAAAAAAACTAAAAATGGCGACAGACTCCTTCCACCACGGAAGTCACCTACAGACTAACCTACCACCACCAATAACAAGGTCAACTAGTATGATGTCATGTCCGCCATCTTGTCTTCGTCTGCTGGTAACCATCATCATCTTGTTATCGTCGGCGAGAGTGCGCTGATACCATGTTAGTTTAATTCTTATCCGCTAGAGTGCAGTAATCATTTATTATTGCTGTGTCACCCACCATCTTGTCATTTGGCCGCCATCTTGAAATCATGTAATATTGTAGCTAGAAATTCGGGAAAAATTCCAAAATTCATTAAATAAATCACTCATTAATTTACAGATTGATTCGATCAGTTTCAGTCCTTGGTTCGATACCCGATCGATGCAATAATGTTTAATTTGATGTAAAAAAATAATAATTTTATTATTCCATGTTCAACATTCTTAAAGAGACATTAAAACCTCTACTGTCATCATCATCCTATAAGCCATCAACACCAACATATTGGTAATTCATAATTTTAATGCTAGAGATTCGGGAAAAAGTTCAGAAATCATTAAATAAATTTACAATCAATGTACTGATTAATTAGATCGACTTAGGTCCTTGGTACGATTCTGGACGATGAAAAAAAATAACAATTTAACATAATAGTAACAGGTTCGAGGAATTAAACACCACAAGTTCTTTCACAAACATAATATTTATTACACAATTTCTATTCTACTACAGGACCACTTGCGAAAGCCAGCAATTTTATAAACATTTAGTTCCGCAGTGGTGTGAAATGACTAATTCTTAGCTCCAATCGGTTTATACTAGACAGAGTCCAGCCAGAACCTTTACAGACATAGTTCTCCTCTTCTTGACAGAGTTTCTGGATTCTGTTTTTAACAGTTTGCTTCACATCGTCAGAACTGTAAATTACTGCAGCCGATGTCTTGAATGCACACTTCTTCACTTTGTCATCTAACGGATATGGTTTTCCATATAGACAGTCCAACCACAAGTTATATTTCAAAGGTCCGTTTGTCGCTACGTCATCAGTAAGCTGATTGATTATGTTCTGTCTAATATCATCAAGAAAAGTACAAATGTCCTTCGACTCACCGAACGTATTTAGATAATAATAGTCTTTCAACGTTCCACGAAATGCAGACTGCGCCAAGTAGAAGCCATTATCGTTTACTTGTAATGCACCGAACACAGTCTTAGGTTTAGTTCCATGTCCAGACGTCATAGCAATCGGTTGCTGCACATCGGTTTTCTTGCTTGTACGTTCACGAGTCTCCAATCTAAAGCGAGGAGTCGAAATGTTGACAGGTAGTTCAGCAGGAGCACAGACTCCACCTTTACATTTTTTCGCATGATGTCGCAAACTGTCAATTCGAGTAAACCATTTAAGGCACTCATCACAGCGAAACTTCATTCGAGAAGGATTCTTCGTGCATTTGCTCCGCTCATGTCTTCGTGCATCATGGGAAAGTGCGAACGACGTATCACAGTAGCTGCAAGGATACCGTGGTGATGAAGACGAGCCTTTCAGACCTGATCCAGATACAGGCGTTGCAACAGCAGTACCATTTCCAGGCATACTCTTATGCACATCGA
Organism: Bacillus rossius redtenbacheri; assembly: GCF_032445375.1. Taxonomy (NCBI): domain Eukaryota; kingdom Metazoa; phylum Arthropoda; class Insecta; order Phasmatodea; family Bacillidae; genus Bacillus; species Bacillus rossius. Next base: position 78,842,119 of record NC_086332.1, read on the forward strand.
TGCATTGTTGTTGCGCCGAAACCTTTACTTTCAATCGCACAGCAGTACCTTTGCATGCCTTCATGTGCGTTTTCATATTATCTTTTCTGGCAAACTGCTTATGACATTTCTCACAAACAAACATTTTACGATATAGGTTCTTGGCACATTCGCTCCTCTCGTGTCGTCGAGCATTGCTGCTGTTTGAGAAAATCTTGTCACAGTAACAGCACCGATGTTCGTTAGTTGTTGTCTATTCGGCATCCATTGAAGCCTCCATCGAGGGCGAAACGAAGTTCGTCGAGTTTTCCTGCACAGCCAGCACTACCGGCATTAAAGTATCTTCTGCTGGTGGTATCGCGTCTGATGAAGTCTCCTCCAGTGTTGTCATCGACGTTGCCAACGGGATCTGCACCTTCTCCGTCGTAGCTGTCGTAAAGGTTCCCGTAGACGATGGTACAACCTCCATCGAGTTCGACGTTAAAGTCGGTAAAGATGCCATCGAGTTCGCAAGAACAGGTAATTACGCAACTTATGCACCAGATGTTACAAACTAGGTGATCCTTACACCGTCAACGTCAGTAACAAACTGAGCGTCCTGTTGTCTAGGACTCGCTTATATACATGTACTGGATGGAAGAATAATACGCTAGTCAAATCAAGAACCATTTACAATAATACTAGAGTCAAATCAACATTAAAAATAGAAGCACCATCAACAAAAAGGAAGCACATTTGGAAGCACCATCAACAAAAAGGAAGCACATTTGGAAGCACCGACATCGAAAAGGCAGCACATTTGGAAGCACCGACAACGAAAAGGCAGCACATATGGAAGCACCGACAACGAAAAGGCAGCACATTTGGAAGCACCGACAACGAAAAGGAAGCACATTTGGAAGCACCGACAACGAAAAGGAAGCACATTTGGAAGCACCGACAACGAAAAGGCAGCACCGCCAACGAAAAAGCAGCTCATTTGGAAGCACCGACAACTATAAGGCAGCACCGCCAACGAAAAAGCAACACATTTGGAAGCACCGACGACTAAAGGGCAGCACCGCCAACGAAAAAGCAACACATTTGGAAGCACCGACAACTAAAAAAGGCAGCACCGACAACGATAAGGCAGCACATTTGGAAGCACCGCCAACGAAAAGACAGCACATTTGGAAGCACCGCCAACGAAAACGCAGCACCATCGACGAAAAGGAAGCACATTTGGAAGCACAAGTTACGAGAACTAAGTTTTAGTTAGAAATCAGAATACAAGAAATAAAAACATTAAATTTTTATAATTCAAATTATTTTATTTCTGTACATTATACAAATGCAAGTAAAACAAGCCATTATTGTATGTAGCCAGCTTTCCTCAGTTCTTTGAGTATGAAGGATATTTCTTTGATGCACGAATAGTTTCCTGCACAAAGCGAGCCATGTAGAAGTCTTAGCCGGTCAACCAATATGTTTGGATCTTTCCATGATGTGTAATCAATCTCTTCTACCACCATTTTACTTGCTTGTTTATTATAAATATTATGATATCTGGTGTATTCCGTTTTAACACCAACCTCAGGGTAACTTTCATTATCGAGATAGTGATCATCACAAGCTTGATCAGATTTATTTAATATATAACGACGTTTCCATCGTTTCGGTCTCAGGACACCGACACAGTCTTCGATCTTACCTGCTTTAGCTGCTTCATCACAGTCTATGTCTTTGTCAACAGCCTCAGAGTCGCTGTAGCAATCACCGTAGAAGGCATCATCTTCACCCAGATTACTGTAAGAATTCGATGCCGATGATGTCGAAGTGCCTTCATCGTCTCCATGCTTCCTTTTTAGGAGTCCATCATTTTTACAGAGTAGAAAAGATATACTTGAATTCGGCTGGAATGTATTCTCACTTTTCACGTTAAGGATTCTTCCATTGTCTTCATTCTTCCATAAATCAACATCATCCTTCAATTTAAGTTTTTTGTCGAGATCGGAAGAGCCGCGAACATAATCTCTCCCAAGACAAGGAAAATTATTGTCGTAATGCAAATCGCTCTTCCTTAGCCTAGTAGACCCATCGTTGTCCTCTAGCTTGTACGCAGGCTTGGCGTTACAAGTTCTGTCATGTCTTTTTAAGCTCTCTCTCCGCGTAAACGACTTGCTACATCTAACACAACTTATCATATTACGTAGTGGATTTCTAACACAGTCATTCTTCTCATGTTGTCTTCCATTCTTTCTCAAGATAAATTCTTTGCTGCAAAACTTACACCTGTGTCCTTTCAATACAGCAACAGTCAACGAATCAGGATTCATATTAGTTACTGAGACTATTGTCAGATGCAAACTGAGTGAATTAAATTAGATACATTACTTAAATAGAATTTTCTAAATATTTCAACAGCAAGAATTAAGTTACCTCATACAAAAGAAATTGTTTCATGTGGTTTCGATTATTAGCATGAGATGTCGCCACGTGTTGTGTTGAGTCATAATTTATTTAGTTCTTTTATGTTGTATGCGGGATGCTCACTAACGTTCGCAAAACAAGGATGGCTTCTCTAGACATCAAGGAGAAGGAAGTTTGTCTTTCATGTTAATGCTTCTCAGCTGTCTCATAGCATATTATTTGTCTGAGTAAAGTTATTATTTTTTAAATCCACCTGATAAAAATATTGTATGTTCTGATTTATTGACAGAATTTCACTGATTAAATGTAACTCTGAATATAAATGACATGACTCAGTAAGTAAACAATTCATCATGCAGAGATAGATCTCTCACAAATAATCAGGAGCACTCGGTGAAAACCATCAGATGTCTAGCCAGGAATAATCAGAAGCACTCGGAGAAATCCATCAGATGTCTAGTTAGTCTGGCTTGTACTAGAACTATATCTTTGCTCAACAATGAGAAGTTCACAAGCTATCAGAATCTGTTTATGTATTTTTCGTATTTTATTTTGTCATTTAAAATTTTTTATTAATTTTTTTGTTATTTATTAAATATTTTTTTCTGTATTTTTATGATATCAAATAAAACTTGTGGTGGTTTTCTCCGTGTGCTTCCGATTATTCTTGTCAATATTATGGTGGTTTTCTCCGTGTGCTTCCGATTATTATTGTTAATATTATGGTGGTTTTCTCCGTGAGCTTCCGATTATTCTTGACAATATTATGGTGGTTTACTCCGTGTGCTTCTGATTATACCTAGCTAGACATCTGATGGATTTCTCCGTGTGCTTCTGATTAATCTTGATATTATATTGATGGCTTTCTCCAAGTGTTTCTGATTATTCCTGGCTAGACATCTGATGGTTTTCACCGAGTGCTCCTGATTATTTGTGAGAGATCTATCTCTGCATGAAGAATTGTTTACTTACTGAGTCATGTCATTTATATTTAGAGTTACATTTAATCAGTGAAATTCTGTCAATAAATCAGAACATACAATATTTTTATCAGGTGGATTTAAAAAATAATAACTTTACTCAGACAAATAATATGCTATGAGACAGCTGAGAAGCATTAACATGAAAGACAAACTTCCTTCTCCTTGATGTCTAGAGAAGCCATCCTTGTTTTGCGAACGTTAGTGAGCATCCCGCATACAACATAAAAGAACTAAATAAATTATGACTCAACACAACACGTGGCGACATCTCATGCTAATAATCGAAACCACATGAAACAATTTCTTTTGTATGAGGTAACTTAATTCTTGCTGTTGAAATATTTAGAAAATTCTATTTAAGTAATGTATCTAATTTAATTCACTCAGTTTGCATCTGACAATAGTCTCAGTAACTAATATGAATCCTGATTCGTTGACTGTTGCTGTATTGAAAGGACACAGGTGTAAGTTTTGCAGCAAAGAATTTATCTTGAGAAAGAATGGAAGACAACATGAGAAGAATGACTGTGTTAGAAATCCACTACGTAATATGATAAGTTGTGTTAGATGTAGCAAGTCGTTTACGCGGAGAGAGAGCTTAAAAAGACATGACAGAACTTGTAACGCCAAGCCTGCGTACAAGCTAGAGGACAACGATGGGTCTACTAGGCTAAGGAAGAGCGATTTGCATTACGACAATAATTTTCCTTGTCTTGGGAGAGATTATGTTCGCGGCTCTTCCGATCTCGACAAAAAACTTAAATTGAAGGATGATGTTGATTTATGGAAGAATGAAGACAATGGAAGAATCCTTAACGTGAAAAGTGAGAATACATTCCAGCCGAATTCAAGTATATCTTTTCTACTCTGTAAAAATGATGGACTCCTAAAAAGGAAGCATGAAGACGATGAAGACACTTCGACATCATCGGCATCGAATTCTTACGGTAATCTGGGTGAAGATGATGCCTTCTACGGTGATTGCTACAGCGACTCTGAGGCTGTTGACAAAGACATAGACTGTGATGAAGCAGCTAAAGCAGGTAAGATCGAAGACTGTGTCGGTGTCCTGAGACCGAAACGATGAAAACGTCGTTATATATTAAATAAATCTGATCAAGCTTGTGATGATCACTATCTCGATAATGAAAGTTACCCTGAGGTTGGTGTTAAAACGGAATACACCAGATATCATAATATTTATAATAAACAAGCAAGTAAAATGGTGGTAGAAGAGATTGATTACACATCATGGAAAGATCCAAACATATTGGTTGACCGGCTAAGACTTCTACATGGCTCTAGCTTTGTGCAGGAAACTATTCGTGCATCAAAGAAATATCCTTCATACTCAAAGAACTGAGGAAAGCTGGCTACATACAATAATGGCTTGTTTTACTTGCATTTGTATAATGTACAGAAATAAAATAATTTGAATTATAAAAATTTAATGTTTTTATTTCTTGTATTCTGATTTCTAACTAAAACTTAGTTCTCGTAACTTGTGCTTCCAAATGTGCTTCCTTTTCGTCAATGGTGCTGCGTTTTCGTTGGCGGTGCTTCCAAATGTGCTGTCTTTTCGTTGGCGGTGCTTCCAAATGTGCTGCCTTTTCGTTGTCGGTGCTGCCTTTTTTAGTTGTCGGTGCTTCCAAATGTGTTGCTTTTTCGTTGGCGGTGCTGCCCTTTAGTTGTCGGTGCTTCCAAATGTGTTGCTTTTTCGTTGGCGGTGCTGCCTTATAGTTGTCGGTGCTTCCAAATGAGCTGCTTTTTCGTTGGCGGTGCTGCCTTTTCGTTGTCGGTGCTTCCAAATGTGCTTCCTTTTCGTTGTCGGTGCTTCCAAATGTGCTGCCTTTTCGTTGTCGGTGCTTCCAAATGTGCTTCCTTTTCGTTGTCGGTGCTTCCAAATGTGCTGCCTTTTCGTTGTCGGTGCTTCCAAATGTGCTGCCTTTTCGTTGTCGGTGCTTCCAAATGTGCTGCCTTTTCGATGTCGGTGCTTCCAAATGTGCTTCCTTTTTGTTGATGGTGCTTCTATTTTTAATGTTGATTTGACTCTAGTATTATTGTAAATGGTTCTTGATTTGACTAGCGTATTATTCTTCCATCCAGTACATGTATATAAGCGAGTCCTAGACAACAGGACGCTCAGTTTGTTACTGACGTTGACGGTGTAAGGATCACCTAGTTTGTAACATCTGGTGCATAAGTTGCGTAATTACCTGTTCTTGCGAACTCGATGGCATCTTTACCGACTTTAACGTCGAACTCGATGGAGGTTGTACCATCGTCTACGGGAACCTTTACGACAGCTACGACGGAGAAGGTGCAGATCCCGTTGGCAACGTCGATGACAACACTGGAGGAGACTTCATCAGACGCGATACCACCAGCAGAAGATACTTTAATGCCGGTAGTGCTGGCTGTGCAGGAAAACTCGACGAACTTCGTTTTGCCCTCGATGGAGGCTTCAATGGATGCCGAATCGACAACAACTAACGAACATCGGTGCTGTTACTGTGACAAGATTTTCTCAAACAGCAGCAATGCTCGACGACACGAGAGGAGCGAATGTGCCAAGAACCTATATCGTAAAATGTTTGTTTGTGAGAAATGTCATAAGCAGTTTGCCAGAAAAGATAATATGAAAACGCACATGAAGGCATGCAAAGGTACTGCTGTGCGACAGAAAGTAAAGGTTTCGGCGCAACAACGACGCATCGATGTGCATAAGAGTATGCCTGGAAATGGTACTACTGTTGCAACGCCTGTATCTGGATCAGGTCTGAAAGGCTCGTCTTCATCACCACGGTATCCTTGCAGCTACTGTGATACGTCGTTCGCACTTTCCCATGATGCACGAAGACATGAGCGGAGCAAATGCACGAAGAATCCTTCTCGAATGAAGTTTCGCTGTGATGAGTGCCTTAAATGGTTTACTCGAATTGACAGTTTGCGACATCATGCGAAAAAATGTAAAGGTGGAGTCTGTGCTCCTGCTGAACTACCTGTCAACATTTCGACTCCTCGCTTTAGATTGGAGACTCGTGAACGTACAAGCAAGAAAACCGATGTGCAGCAACCGATTGCTATGACGTCTGGACATGGAACTAAACCTAAGACTGTGTTCGGTGCATTACAAGTAAACGATAATGGCTTCTACTTGGCGCAGTCTGCATTTCGTGGAACGTTGAAAGACTATTATTATCTAAATACGTTCGGTGAGTCGAAGGACATTTGTACTTTTCTTGATGATATTAGACAGAACATAATCAATCAGCTTACTGATGACGTAGCGACAAACGGACCTTTGAAATATAACTTGTGGTTGGACTGTCTATATGGAAAACCGTATCCGTTAGATGACAAAGTGAAGAAGTGTGCATTCAAGACATCGGCTGCAGTAATTTACAGTTCTGACGATGTGAAGCAAACTGTTAAAAACAGAATCCAGAAACTCTGTCAAGAAGAGGAGAACTATGTCTGTAAAGGTTCTGGCTGGACTCTGTCTAGTATAAACCGATTGGAGCTAAGAATTAGTCATTTCACACTGCTGCGGAACTAAATGTTTATAAGATTGCTGGCTTTCGCAAGTGGTCCTGTAGTAGAATAGAAATTGTGTAATAAATATTATGTTTGTGAAAGAACTTGTGGTGTTTTATTTCTCGAACCTAACACTTTTCTGATACTTTTTTAAAATTAAAGTTATTTTGTATCGTCCAGGGATCGAACCAAGGACCTTAGTCGATCTAATTAATCAGTATATTGATTGGAAATTTATTAATGAATTTTGAAGTTTTTCCCGAATCTCTAGCATTACAATTACGAATTTCCAATATGGTGGTCTTGATGTCTGATAGGATGATGGTAGTAGAGGATTTAAAGTCTCTTTAATAATTTTGAACATGGTTTATTGAAATTATTATTTTTTATATAAAATTAAATGTTTTGCATCATTCAGGGATCGAACCAAGGACTGAAACTGATCGAATCAATATGTAAGTTAATGAGTGATTTATTTAATGAATTTTGGATTTTTTCCCGCTTTTCTAGCTACATTATTACATGATTTCAAGATGGCGGTCGAATTTCGAGATGGTGGGTGACACAGCAATAATAAATGATTACTGCACTCTAGCGGATAAGAATTAAACTAACATGGTATCAGCGCACTCTCGCCGACGATAACAAGATGATGATGGTTACCAGCAGACGAAGACAAGATGGCGGACATGACATCATACTAGTTGACCTTGTTATTGGTGGTGGTAGGTTAGTCTGTAGGTGACTTCCGTGGTGGAAGGAGCCTGTCGCCATTTTTAGTTTTTTTTGACCTCGTCGGGTTCGAACCGAGGACTCCGAACTCTGTGTCTAAAAAGTATATTTTTTATAAAAAATATATTAAAATTTTATTAATTTAATTTTTTTTAAATGTTAAAATTTTTTTCATTAAAATCGGATAATAAATAAAAAAGTTAAAGATGGCGGGCGTAACGGAAATTGCAACGGTGACGTCATAATCCTATAAATGGCTTAACGTTGGCTTGAGTTAAGGATGCTTAAGCCAGTTTTAGGAATTTTCAGCCGCTGGGATTTTTAAGGAATAAAACGGGAAATTTTCCCTCGAAACGGGAATTTTTCCCTCGAAAACGGGAAATTTTTTCTTAAAACGGGAAATTTTGAGTCATTTTGAGTCATTTTTGAGGAATTTTGAGGAATTTTTGCCGTCGTGACGTCACAAATCCAAGATGGCTGACCGACAATCACAATCCACGCGCCGGCGCCAGCCGCAGAAAATACTATCCTATACTACTTTTATCAGTGGCCATTTGTTTACAAAACAAATTTCTCACGCTATTTTCAGGCAATATTCAATTTTTATACGTTTAAGTTAACTATTTGACATATGTGTATATATATACACACATACATAAGAGGGTGTGTATAGCAGTCGTTACATGTTTCCTGAAAAATCGCGCCACAAACCCTCAGATGTCTCCAGGATGCTTGGGAAGGCTGTATCGGCCCTAGGGTCCTCGGTACTACTCGGAATGTCAACAGAAATGGCTGGCATCATTTGAATTACTTTTTTCAAGGATCCCTTAGGCTAAAAAAGTGTCATTTAGCGGGTGTTCGGAAGCAGCATATGTAAAGTATTTCTCCGGCTGATTAACTTGCGAAGTTGTTGCTTAGATTTTACTTGCCTGACTGGCGTCCGAGAGCGACAGTGAACTAGTGTGGCGACGATTAGGCAGCATTTGACGAGGCATTTGACTTCGCGAGTAAGTAATCTTGCAAACACTGCGTTACCTCAGTACTGTGTTAAGTCTTGGATCAGCGTAATCAACGGTCAATTATCACATTTTATCAATTTCATTTTATCTGATTTTGCAAATTCGTTTAAGATGTTTTTTTTAATTTATATGTAGTACACACATCTCTTCTCTCTTCCTCTCCCCCACAACGGTTGGCTGATGTAATTCCAAGAAATTCGCTAATTTTTTGACTTTTGTCGGCTCTCAGCTGAGAAATCCTAGTTTAAGGTTTAATAATATATATATTTGGTTATTTGATAACTTAAAGGAAACGCGGAACTGGGTTCATTATGCTAGGTAGCGTGGGGCCCACTTTCCCGACAACACTGCATGACATGAACCTCCTAGGGCTGTGCGACATGGTTGAGGTTAACGACGTGTGAAAGACGTCGATGTCCGTTTCGTACGTCGCACAGCCCTAGCCTCCACCCATTGACAATTAAGTGGCCTACTCCACATGAATGTCCATACACTACTTTGTAGCGTCCTGTAATTATTTGACTGTTAGAAAACCCCAGACAAGCTACTTGAGCATGCGTGCCCGTTAATTATCGGACCTCCCTCTTTCGTCCTCTGTGCCATGGCACGAAATTAATTTCTTTAATACATGCAAATTGTCTGTGCGTACAAGCCTAAATTAATTTTACGGTCTCTTCTCCGGTCCGCAGTTACCTCTCGTTAGCACTGTTTAGCCAACAGCGCTCTTAAGGCTCTGCAACACGGTCAGATTGTCGCTTCCAACACCTTCCAATATTCTGTGTCAAATAAAGTTGGAGTGTCATGAAGTCGCCGAAAACGCCACTAGCGCAGCCATGTTTGTTTGACAAGTTGGATGACTTGAGTTTCCATCAAATATTTTAAATATAGGACGGATTGTAAAATATCTTAGATGTTGGATGCAAATCGGCCAATCAAAATATTGTGTAGCGAAAATGGAAATGACATCCGTTTCCGTCACAGCGAATCATTAAGGCGAAGAACACTTGGGCGATTAAAAGAGGTTATAAAAGTGAAATAACAAAAATAATGTCGATAATAAATTACGTGTGCGAAAAAAAAAAAAAAAGAAGTACATTATATTCCTATAACTTAAAAAATTCACTAAAAATTTATTAAATTATGTAACTAATATTGTAGATTTCATTTATACATTAAAAAAAAACACAAATAGCGTAAGTTAACAAATTTCATCCAGCACTGTGATGCATTATTTAAGTTCAAAATTTCACTAAAATTGAAAAGCTTTATATACCTCTGACCAAAAATAAACTTTGGTAGTGTGGCATGATTAAAAACATATTTGAGGTTATATGTCCAAATATATATGATGGAGAAAATTGGAAGCCATTTCCCGTCCAATACTACCCTCCAACTCTATTGTCAAATATATGGGAGACAGATACTTGACAGTGTGACAGGGTCTTCACAGGTTTGTAGTTCTTGAACGAGTTGGCGCATGTGTCTGTAAATGCCCTGGTCTTACCCGGGTAAGTGGGTTCGCACACTAGTCACCCATCAAACTCGTCACCAGCGAACAGCAAACAAGCGTGGAGGCGTGGTAATTAGCCCAGAGGGACGGCAGTGTGCAGTGTGCTGGTCCGGCCGGTCAACATGCAAGAGAAGGGGCTGCTCCCACCGCCGCCGGTTGAGAGATTGGCGCATGTGGAGAGAGATGCTCCCGCGGTGTCAACACGAGCCTGGGGCGACGAAATGGCGGGCAACGTCGACGAAAACGTAATATTGAATGATGTGTTGGGATACCTCACACGAAATGCTTTTAAAACTTTACTGAATGTATACATGAAACTATACCCCAGGCAACTGTTACTACAGCTAGGAAGAAGCTGGAAAAGACTAGATAAGCCTTCAAAAGGCAATTGATGCTAGTTGTCTAATTGTGTGTTTTGCCTTAAAATGCCAGTTTAAGTTTATTTGTTCGTACTGTATTTTAATTGTCCGTAAAAATGCACATTATCCTTTAAATGCTTTTACATTGAGTTTTTGCACGTTTGTCAATGTACTGTTTATTAGTTTTAATAGTTATTTTACATCCTAAATTCCCTTTAAAAGTTTTTTTTAAATTTTTTTTCTCGGTTTGCAAGATATAAAAATAAAAATTACTTGGAAAAATGGGTGATTGAATATGTGGATTAGGTATATATATTTATTTATTTCCAAATAGCCGCTAAATAACATACCTTCTATTGTCCCTAATTATTTCCAATGCGCAAAGGGTTGAATTGTCAGTTACTAATCGCCACTTTGCCGATGTTACGTGGGCAGCATAGTCAGTTCATATTAGACAGCTGTTTCGCTTTGCTGAGTTCCACCAGACCTAAAACACCAGTGGAAGAGTAGTCGAGAAGCTTACACTAACGTGGTTTGTTTGCTAAGTCTCATATTCTGAATGAGAGTGAAGTTGCACTGATGTGTTTCTGCGGCCGCGGTGTTCGAGTGGTCGAGCGAGTCGCCTCCCGCCGAGGTGACCCGTGACCAGTGTTCGGGTCCCGCCAGGGTCGCGCCCGCGTTTTCCCCAGGGGAAGCTTTTCACCACCCTCCATCGTCTTTCATGACCCTCCCTTCGCCCTTTGTTTCATACGCTGTGGTCATTGCAGTCAAGCAGTTCCCAGGCTTCAACTGTTGTGCCAACTTAACTTTTATGCACGCACTTAACCTGGAAGCATTACGAAGCACCAAAGTACACTAGTGTGTGTATTTAGTGTAGGGGGGGGGGGAACCCCCCCTCCTTTCCCCGTAGCTCTGCTTGAGGAATTTGCAGGGCTTCGTTCAAACGATTCACGAATACTCCCACGAAATAACCTTTGCCTCAAGGTACAGAGCAGTTGCGTATGTTGTATATACTATAAGATATTTCAATCTGTAAAATTCGTTGCAACGTAATAAATGTTTTCGTGAAATGTATATTCAAGTTTAAAATTTCATTTGTAATAATGCCCATAACGTATTTATACGTTTATTAATTTTCAGGGACTCTGGTCATTGCTGGATTACACTGGATGTCATAGGTAAAGTTCACGAATGGGCAACACGGATGAATACATAAAAACAAATAGAGCAAGCCGAAATCAGCAGGTATAAAATGTTAAATGCTTAGACAGCACAAATAAATCCGTGGAAGGTATTAATGTAGAGAAAAAAAAATTTTTGCACAGAAAAAAACACTGTGATCCAACATTGAAGTATGGCCGTGAATTTTTTTTTTTTTTTTTTAAATCAGTCTTCACCATTGCAAAAATAGTTCAAAGAACGTATTTATAACGTGGTCAACAATTTATTTCCTCTTACTCATGTTAACTTCTCGATGCACGGTAATTGTAATTTAGTGTAACTGTGCAACTGTGAGCTCACTAATCTTATTCCGAATACATGGCTGGTCTTTCTTCCTCCAACGTCACCCTTTCCTTATTTTTGTGCCCTGTGCAGACGTGGCTTAGTTTAACCGCTAAAAAAGTGATCATAGAGAAGAATGTTTCGCAGGTTTGCGTTCATATTTTATTCTATATGCCTCATTTTATAACGGAGAAATTGGTGCGTTAGCATGGTTCCCGCAGAAATGAAAAATCTGAAAACAGGATAAATTCAGAGAATTAAAAAGGTGGCTTAAAAACCTGAAAAATTAAGGGAATGATATCTTGGTTACAAAACAGTATCGGTAATTTTTCCTACTATGCAGTATCGTAGAACCGGTAAGTATTTTAATTAGTGTTGGATAAATGACTAATTTTCTTGAATCCGAATTTCGAATCCCGAAGCGTACCAGAAATATACCCCTCGAATGCGAATCTAGGTGTCAGGGGTCAAAAATAAAAGAATGTACCAGAAATGAAAAATATTAACTATGTCGTAGAATCATCAACCCTTTAAATGTTTGTTTAACAAACTATGTTTTCAGAATCAGTACATATTGGAATTTTATTTATATAATTACATGTTAAAGGAACCCTATCGTGGGGAATGGTATCTTGACAGATATGAAGAAAAAGTTGACCTAGTAAACTTCATAGGTTGAAAGTGTTGAATTTTTAAATTCAATTTATTACCTCTAATATGTAAATTCAAATGATTTGTTGGTATTTGAGGAATTGATTGGCCCATCCCTTCTTAATAATAATTATGTGTATTGTTAATTACTTTAATGTAGCTTATTTTCACTAATTTTAATCCATTTAAACGCTACAAACAACTATGTAATAATTTGAAGCACGGTAAAAAAAAACCAGTATTTCTCCTAGTCACAATGAATGTCCTTTTATAGTTTAATCAATCAAATATGCTCCGTTTCATTTTCAGACTGGTAGAGTTGATAACAATTTGAAACAATGCGAAATATTTATTGCGTGGGAAAACATTTTGTAGTAAATTTTGCATGTTATGTATTTTAATCGAAACATATGTGTTTCAATAATAATGTGTATTAAAATGTTTCTATGGACTGATCAGACGGGAAAAATTTATGTTGGACGGGAAAAGGGTAATCTACTGAAGGGTGAATAGGAATCTTTTTAGGTCTATTGTTTCCTCTGATGGTTTGTTTCACTTCTTTCATACGTAAACGCCATATTGTGGAAATCACAAGTGTATGTTTTAATGCGATTTTACAAACAAATGTGACTGAAAAATGTACACTGTTAGAAATTATAGTAAATTATACTGAATTTGCAACGAAGAATTAACCTGAATTAAACGAAGAGTTCTTCGTAATTTCAAATAACTTGATCTTCGTAGAAATTACTTCGGGTTTTTGAATGTTTTTTTCTCAATATAATAAGATTATTATTATTATTGAATCATGTTCAAAGAGAGTTAATTCGACACCCGTAAACTCAACGAAGATAACAGTAAATCAACGATGATCCTTGGATGATTTGTAATGTAACCAGCTTTCTTTTGGAAATTGAAGGTGGAAATATCTGACACTGTAGTTTTGAACACTAATGAGAACTTTAAATGAGTCGTGGTGCTCAGGGCCCCGCCTATTTATTTATCTGTCTTAATGAGGCCTGATGATAAGTGCGACACTCACTGGTGCTTTAAGCACGGTGTCGCCTCTAAGAGCAAGGTTGTGGACTGGCATAGATCAACTATGATATTTGAGCTGTAATCATAACATTATATGGCGAAAAATTGAAGATAAAGGTGTAATGCAAGTCACTCGAGTGCTTTCGAGAATCAGTACCGCGTGTTACATTCCGTTTCATTCCTAAGTATTATTATGTAAACACGTGTTCCCGCCATTTTCACTCTTGTAAAAATACAGAGTAGAAACGAAATACGAAAATATAACCAATTATCCGTCCTCCAGCGTATTCTGTAATGCTTTTCGTTAGAAAGTCCCACTCGAATTAGCTGGAGCATTTTTCCAATCGCGTGGTTTTTTTCTGAAGCTGTTTATCTTCGTGTCTCCGCCATCTAATGTTATGCTTACCGCTCAAATTTCATAGTTGTCCTATGCCCGACGAAAAGACTGCGCGCCTATCCACAGCCTTGCGCTTAGAGGCGATACCGCGCTATATACACCGGCGAGCGTCGCACTAAACAATGACACCTATGGCTAGGCGGGCTCCTTAGAGACACCCGTTGCTCATATCAGCGTGTGCGTGTGCGAGTGCGAGTGCGAGTGGAAGTGGAACTATGGGCCAAGCATTCAGGCTATCTCGTCCTTCGGGAGCGTTGATAAGGCAGTAAACATGAATGCTGCTCTGGGGGCAGGTCGCTCAGAAAGAATGACGACGTACGTCAGTGCGGAGCGATTGCAAGCCGCGGAAAGCCAAGCTTAGCGTCATGTTTACAAGTGTGCCTGGTGACGTGAAAAACTCGTACCCGCTCAAATATTTCTGCATTTCTCACTTATTTCGTACTCTTCCAAAGTTTATTGTCTCTCTCTCTCTCTCTCTGTATAATTTTTTCTCTCGCTGGTTTACTTAATTAATTTTTTATTTAGTTCTTCTTTCGTGTGGATTTCTCTGTGTATTTCTATTTCGACTTTTCACACAGCTAATTTCGACTTCTTTATTGCATTTGTATCGTAATATTTTTTTTTGCGGTGGGGTAAAAAACTTGCAGTATCACATGTGTACCTCACTCCTCCATGATTTGGCAATAAACGTATACTTTTGCTCAAAAAATCTCGTTACATCTTGTCTCCTATCCCTCGATTAAGAAATGGCGCTCGCCATGAACTTCAGGAGGTTGAAGGCAAGTCTGGCCATCATTGCGGGTGAATGCGCGGTGTCGGGAGGCAGTTGGAAATTGGTAACTTCGAGACTAATACCACACAGCTTCAAGATTATTGTGTGAAAATTAAACGTTAGCACGTCAGTCCGTTAGACGGTAGACAGTACGCCCAGTACGAACATTGTATCTGTAGTGCGAACACAATGACAACGAAAATAACTTTCTCTTATAAAAGTGTTATTTAATTATTATACGGTGCTACAAATTTCTTGAAGAGACGTTAATCATGTTTGACATCAGGTAATTTTATGTATAATTTAATGTATGCAACACATTTTGCCGCTAGGTTCAGATTTGCTCTCTCGCCTGTTTTGTTAGTATAGAGCTTCACGGTGTGTTTGGTTGGCAGTCGGCGTGGAGGTCGCTATGGACCTTGGCCTTCTGCAGCGAGCCAGCGATGCTGGGCTGTCGGGAGCGGCCGGGGCATGAATCAAAATGGGTAAAACAGTGGAATAAAAATTAAAATAAAAAAGAGAACCGTGGTGCCGAAGAGGGGTTGGGGAGGGAAGAGAGAGAGAGAGAGAAAGAGAGAGAAAGGCAGAGAGGAGAGAACAGGATAGCCCGAGTGGGATGGTGGATGCTGTGTTCTGGTAGTCATGGCAACGGTAACTCGGCGGTGGTACACTCCGAGCAGGAAGGCGCTGCACCCGGGGCGCGCTAAATTTGATCCGTCGGAACAGTCATCGTTCCGGGAGCTGTCCCTGGCTGTCTCAGCGGCCGGACCCCGCGAGTGAAAGGAAGTGTTCTTGTCTTGTCGCTAACGGTGCCGCCGGGACAGCTTCGGCCTCGGTCGTCGTCCAGCAGAAGCTTGCACGGGCAGTTCTGTGCGCTTCTACCCGTGCTCCACTTCCCAACACGTGCTCACTCGTAACCTGCGGCAGACGGAATTACGCAATCTTCTTTTCTTGTTTTACTGCCATGTTCACATTTGACACTTACATCACAACTCCATAATTTAACATCATTATTTTCCATATTGATTTCGTTTCAAAGTAATTGATGTATGTAATATATTTTTTTAAAACCAAAATCTAAAAATCAAATGTGCTTAACTGCGCCCAACATTTTGTACGTTTATCTGAGTTGTCATTGACTGGCATATATCGTGCACGCTTCCAAGCACCCTTTAAACATGTGGCACTTAACTATCTTGTAATACGAATACGGGCTACCGCGTGAAGTCGCTGATGTGTATGTGAATCAAATAACGGGCTAAACATCTCGACATAGGGAGGTCATTAGAGAAGATGATGGTGATGGGCTCCTAATGGAGTATTGACGGAATGAATTTGGGGAGGAGAGAACTGGAGCACTCTGAGAAAACTCAATGGCTTGCGGCAATGTCAGCCACGTTTCTCACTTGCGATAAATCCGGGTTCGACCCCCGCTAAGAATACAGCCTGGATAGTCTTGATGGGAGGCCAACCACCGTGTGTATAGATTTTAATGGCGTTATTCAACATTGCCAGGAACTAAAATCCCGTACTGCCTGATGAGATATGAGAGCCTGATTGGTGACCCGCCGACAAAATACGATAACTTAATAGTTTGACGGAGAAGTTAGTGACCTCATACCAAGCAAGGACGTATGACTGCAAGTTTTACGAACACACTTTCACTCATTGCGTCTTCCTTTTTCACGCAACAAATTTTCAATATGGGGGTTTTGGAAGGTTTTTTTTTTTTTATTTCAGCAGAAAAAAGGTGTTTCCTTCACGCCCCTCTAAAAATGTAACAAATTACACTTTTGAGTATTAAAAAAATATTATGATCCCTATTTATAAAAAAGCCTGGTGGTATGTGTTTGTTACAATGACGAAAATTCGGAAGGCCCGCAACGAGTGAATTGGCAGGCTCCCGCTGACTCTTAAAGACGATGCGGTGTTCGATAAGCGATAAAACCTTCTCAGTTTGCGTTCTTGCACGCGATATTAGTCACTCCTTAAAAGTGTCAGGAAGTCATTTATAAACAGTACCTGAATTATTACGTTGATTTTACGGGGATATGTTTTTTTTTTTTTAAAGCGTAGTTTGTCTTGCTTGAACAAAATTCTCATAGCACGTAGTTCTCTGATCGGAAATCGATTGTTTGCCTCTGTGATGTGTTGTAT